>NW_015625652.1:144421-151479 GCF_001515625.1 Sinocyclocheilus rhinocerous | reverse complement strand
CATAAGGTATTTTATTTATATATATATATATATATATATATATATATATATAAAATACCTTGCTACATGTACTGTTAGGCTAACAGAGACTTGTCATTTGCACTTACATATTGTTGCTCTTTTGTTAGTTTTGATTGCTTCTATTGTCCTCATTTGTAAGTCGCTTTGGATAAAAGCGTCTGCTAAATGACTAAATATAAATGTTATTGATGATATCTTGGCACAGTTAAGGCGTAATTCACGCCTTTGTGATATTATGTCCTGTTTTTGCTGCTTTGACTTTACAAACCAGATTTTGGGAACTTTACAAACCAGAATTTTTTTACACATTTTGAAACGCGTTATGTTACTGCTAAATATTGTTGGCACTCTTGAACAATACATGACTGTCTCATTATGGACCCAAGTAGACAGGAATGCCATAAGTAGGCATACAAGATGGATATAGAGGAGCACCACCAGTGTCGCCAAATATGTGAGTATCGCCATGGTCAGGTAGCGCAGGTTTCTTTACACAGCTGGCTTATTGAATTCAGTGTTATTCAGTCAAAATCACGTTATTATGAACTGTTATGCCATACACTTTCTATTTCATGAGATGTAATAATATGATAAACGGTGCGCTTGCTTGGATGTTGTATGTGTTATTGTCCTTAGCCATCTTCAAAAAACGACTAAAAACACACATTTCTGTTCCATCTTTATTTGACCCTCTAACTCTAGCACTTTCCATCTATATTAATTCAACTTTATCTTTTTATCTTCTTTTTTTATTTAAAAAAAACCCCCACTAGCTTTCTATTTTTCTATTCTATCTACTTGTTTTTCTTTGTGTGTGTGTGTTTGATTGCTTCTATTGTCCTCATTTGTAAGTCGCTTTGGATAAAAGCGTCTGCTAAATGACTAAATATAAATGTTATTGATGATATCTTGGCACAGTTAAGGCGTAATTCACGCCTTTGTGATATTATGTCCTGTTTTTGCTGCTTTGACTTTACAAACCAGAATTTTTTTACACATTTTGAAACGCGTTATGTTACTGCTAAATATTGTTGGCTCTCTTGAACAATACATGACTGTCTCATTATGGACCCAAGTAGACAGGAATGCCATAAGTAGGCATACAAGATGGATATAGTATTGATTTGTGGGCCATAAAGCGAAAAAACAACAACAACAAAAAACAGTGAAACTACAGTGTGTCCTCTAGTGACACTGTTGGTTCTGCTCAAGTGACTGTATGTGTCAGACCGCAGCTTCCATAATGCTGCATCCACTAAATATGACCTACTGTGTCTCCTAAACCAGTGGTTCTCAACATTTTTGACTCCAAGGCCCCCACAGTTTACACTTTTACACCTATTTATTTACATGACTTTTCTAGTCTTTTTTTTTAATTACAGGGTTTTTTAAATTATAATTTTATTTTATAGTTACAATTCAAGATCTTTTGTACTCACAAATAAATGTATATCTTGACATAACTAAAAATGACCATGGCCTTTTAGAATTTTATGAATTTCCATGACTTTTCCAGGTCTAGAAGTAACATTTTTAAAATTCCCATGTATATCCAGGTTTTCAAAGACCATAAGAATTCTAATTCTTAAATAAAAATGCCAGTCTTTCTTTTTGGAACTTCTTGGTTGAGAACCACTGTCTAAATACTATACTAAAATCTATACTTTGTTCTGCTTACCATGGTTTTATGTGAACTCAAAATAGACTGTGCACTAACTTATGTGATGTAATGAGGTAGTTTTATCCATCTTTGTCTCTTTTTCCATCATTTTCTGACAGGATGGCATCTCTGTAGTAGGATGAGAAGTCCAGTGCCGCGTTTCAGGGACGTCGAGAGGCAGGCCAGTGGCCTGCAGCCTGTACAGTGTCTTCCTCCCTGTCATGAGCGACAGAATATCATGTGGTTCATCAAAGATGCCTGCGGCATCGTTTGTGCGATCATCACCTGGCTTCTCGTCTTCTTTGCTGAGTTTGTCGTGCTGTTCGTCATGCTGATTCCATCGAAGAACCTCACCTACAGCCTGGTGAATGGCACACTCTTCAACAGCCTGGCCTTCCTCGCCTTGGCATCTCATTTCAGAGCCATGTGCACTGACCCGGTGGGTTTTTACCTGTAATAATCAATGCTTTCATGGTGTCTGCTGGGTAGGTGAGAGAAGATTTCCCACATTATGAGGGTTTTTTCTACAAGTATATGAGAGGAATTGTATGTAATGCTTACTTATTATACTTACTATATCTCATATATATATTTATATATATTTATACATACATGCATGCATGCATACATACATACACACACACACATATATATATATATATATATATATATACACTACTACTACTACTACTACTACTACTACTACTAATAATAATAATAATAATAAAATAACAACAACAAGTATATGAGAGGAATTGTATGTAATGCTTACTTATTATACTTACTATATCTCATATATATATTTATATATATTTATACATACATGCATGCATGCATACATACATACACACACACACATTATATACACACTACTACTACTACTACTACTACTACTACTACTAATAATAATAATAATAATAATAATAATAATAACAACAACAATAATATTAGTTCAATATTCATTCATTCATTCATTTTAAAGATTTTAAAGTCGTATAATTGCCCCCTGAGCTCACAGCCAAGATCTTCACAAGATACAAGAAAATCTTGTATTTTAGCTACTAGCAACACCATTAATGTTAACTACAATCCAACAACCTAGATATAAAATAGACATTAATTTGAATTCTGTAGGTATCAAAAAAGAAAAATATTGGGCATAAGTGTCATCACTGTAGCATGCTTGCAATTTAAGAAAAGTAGTGTTATTTTTTCCCCTACTCTTCCCTAAATCTTCAGCAAGGTGTCATAAATGCTTCCCATACTGCTATTAAAATGTTGCTGAAGTTGCCTGATGCTTTCTTAGGGAGCCGTGCCAAAGGGCAACGCCACAAAGGAGTACATCGAGAGCTTGCAGCTGAAGCCAGGCCAGGTGGTTTACAAATGTCCCAAGTGCTGCAGTATTAAGCCGGATAGAGCTCACCACTGCAGGTGAGACAGGAGCATATGGAGACGTAGATGCGTAACTGTAGCAGCACTATTCATCATGGTTCTGTTACTGTCCATGTTTTTTTTCTCCATTGAGATCATTTTAGATGCTTTCTATTCTGTTCTATTTATTTATTACCATTTGCACAGCACATTCCTTACAACATAGTCATGTTCTGAGTTAGTGTGTATGTATATACAGGGGTTGCACAAAATAATGTGAACACCTAAGAAATAGGCAACATTTAATTATTATGGTTTTACCACCATTTGCCTTTAATACAACTTCCAACCTTCTTAGAATAGATTAATTCAACTTCGGAATAGTCTCCAATGGATTGTCATCATCTGCCAGTTGTTTCAGAGATGGTGAAGGAGGGAATCTGCGTCTCCAAAACTTCCCACAGTGGTTTGATAATATTCAAGTTGGGTGATTGAGCTGGCCAGGGTGTTCCAGCTGTCCAGGTTTTGTGATAAATGACATCATTTTTTTCTGATTTTGTCATTTGTATCTGTGATTAAAGTTTTAGCAGTTGCAGCTCTTTCATGGATGCTGGTTTTGTGAAGTTCTATGTAGTCTATTGAGGTTTGCTGTCACTTTGTGGGAGTTGTTCTGTGTTGTTTGGACAGGATCCTCCTTAGTGTTTGACAGTCTATTATTCACTTTCGGGTTCCGCCCATTATTCTTCTTCGTTATGAAGTCTTCCCATGCTTTATGAATGCAGTCATGATCATAAAGACTGGAAAACCAAACAACACTATAAAACAACAAACAATTGGGCTGATAAATTTACAGAAGCTCCTGCTACACAGGCTCTTATGATTTGTCTACCATTTCACCCACGGCTTGAACTGAACACAATTTATACAACACTGATATGCATATGACAACAAAAAGATAAATAAAAGATAATAGCAATGTTTTCATTGTAGCCTACACAAATTTTATTAACCTCTGTAATAATAAGTGTTGTTCACATTATTTTCTCCAACCCCTGTACATGAAGCTGAATATTTTTGAAAGCCTTATCTTTAAACCATTGTTTAAGTTAGTCTTTCAGTTGTTTGGAAGTGTTAAGGTAACTTTTCATCTCTTTCTTTCCACCACCCCTCTTTTCAAACTCACTTTAGTGTTTGTAAGCGTTGTATACGGAAGATGGATCATCATTGCCCTTGGGTAAACAATTGTGTCGGGGAAAATAACCAGAAGTACTTTGTGCTTTTCACAGTAAGTATTAAAACGGTTCATCATGCGCACTTCTAAAAATACCACAGTTGATCGATTCATGAGACATTCGTTTGTATTAAATTGTTCAGATTTATTTCAACATGCATTCAAATATTCATGTTTAGGTCGTGCTGCAAATATTTAAAGATTAAAGAGGTGAATTATCTCACTACAAATTAAAGAGCGTAAAAAGACATTTATTGTTTGTATGTTATTGAGACTTTGTAGTAACAAAGCTCAAAGCTGCGATTATTGAGTGGCTTGCATGCTACAAATAATGAATGGACTTGAAAACTTTAAACATCATTTCCAAGCATTAGCCTAGACCGTAAATAAAACAGCTTGTGAATAGTCACGATTCACGTAACGTTATTTACTTCAGAAAAATCAACAATAGGGCCTAAGTTAAGTTAACCGAGTTGGAGCCCATAACGTTTGGAGGGGCCCGTACATATTTTTTGCATATGGGCCCGGGGCTGACTCGCTACGCCGCTGAAATTAGTTTTGGACTTGCTGAGAAAAGTTCAGTTACTTCCCTCTGAATTTGAAAGTATCATTAATATTAAATTGATTGTAGTGTTTTCACTAGGGATTTAATTGTACGTTTTATTTCATTATGGTTATTTGAAACCAACGCTAACAGACATCTAATGTTGGTGCTGGTGTTTTTCAGATGTACATTTCCCTGATCTCTCTGCATGCCTTGGTCATGGTGGTCTTTCATTTTCTCTACTGCTTTGAAGATGACTGGACAAGTAAGTAAGAAAAGCAAACTTATTGTTAGCCAGATAGATAACTTGACCCCAGTGACCTCTAGATGTCAAGGTCAGATGGCAGGCATGCAATTTAGAAAGTTATCTACTGGAAAAAGCATTCCAACCTTTGCAAATACAGATAAGTACTTCTTAAAGCGACCCGAAAATGTAAACTCTGTCATTTTCCTGAGCCTCGTTTCAAACGTGTATTTCTTTCCAGTACATTGAATAAACTGACTATTTTTTCCATTTGCTTACAATGTAACTATTGTATTCTCTAAAAAGCACGCTAAAGCACCATAAAAGCGTCATAAAAGTAGACCATTGTCTGTGTGCATGTGGAAGTTAATGTGTGTGGGAACAGAAAATTGCTGCTATACACTTTTTTTTATGATGGACAAACAGTATTATGTAAATGTAATATAATGTCCTTTTTATTAGTACAAAAAGTGGACAGGTAATGAAGAAGAAGCAGATTCAAACACACATTTGTTCAGATGAGGGCCACAGCTCGAGCTGTTGGAGGACATTCTTATCTCCCTACCACAGCTCCAGTGATACTTTTATATAAAATTTTATTCAGCTTTGCATAAGTTTTTCAACCTGTGTTTGCGGCTGGCAAATATACTCAAAGTGCAGGTTATTTAGAAGAGAAAAGCCTGTGTTGGAATGAATTTCATCATCACAACCAAAATTCAAAAGTTTGGGGCTAGTAAGATTTTTTTAAAGAAAGAAGTTTATAGTTTTAGTCAGAAACAAAAATCAAAATGCTTTTACTTACCCTCAAGTTGTCCCAAACCTGTATGAGTTTCTTTCTTCTGTTGAATACAAAAGAAGATATTTGGAATAATGCTTATAACCAAACAGTTGATGGTAGCCATTGACTTCCATAGTATTTTGTTCCATACAATAGAAGTCAATGGCTACCGTCAACTGTTCGATTGTTTTTTTTGATCAAATAAATGCAATCTTGCTGATTATGAGACTTCTTTCGTAAATATGAAACAAATCTTACTGACCCCAAACATTTGAACCGTAGCATATAAATGTCAATACCCCCAGGTTTTTCAAACAGGTCACTGGTATATTGCTAACCAAGCTTGGTGAAATGATCAAACCTCTTAACCCACGTGATGATGTGTTTCAACGCTTTCTAAGCTTGTTGTGTACCAGTTTGCACATACACATACAGATGTGTTGCCAGATATTCATACACACAAACCCTCTTTTTTATTTTTCTTTGTTACAAATAATTATACATAGACAAAATGAACCTTGGATTTTATAGTTGTGTTGGTATATTGTATAGCTGTATGTGTTCCCTCTCCCCTCCTGACCCCAGAGTGCAGCACCTTCTCCCCTCCATCCACTGTCATCCTCCTCATCCTCCTGTGCTTTGAGAGCCAAATATGTTTGGAACATTTTATGTTTGTTAAATTCAAGTTTTTGCTTTTTAAAGGAACGACCAAGCGGCAGTGGCAGACAGTGAGTTGAGCATTATGTTTGATCAATTTAGCCTTCTCAAACCAACACGACTTGCCTAAAATAAACAGACATAAAACACTTCATGCATTTCACAGTATTAATTTAACCTAGATAAATGAGCGCTGTAAGGTGCATATCCAATCGTTTGCGCGGAGAGTGGAAGCTGAAGCGTGCTTTACAGGACATGCAGGCGCCAGCGCGAGCACTTGCATTTTTTATTTTTTTTGATAACAGTGGAAACTTAAAAATACGCCGTCATTTTTGCTCATAAAGGTAAGAGTATACATCATTCGGAACTACAAATGGTCTACTTGTATTTGTGTGCACTCAAATATCAACAAAACCTTGTGCTTTTGTAAAGTAAGGAAAACAAACAGGATGCGCTTTCTGTCCTCTTGCGCAGGAGCGCTTCACCGACATGATAAATATATCTATAGAATGCTTTAAATTACTATTTTAAAACGAAATAATTCAAATCGAA
>NW_015625652.1:129429-141662 GCF_001515625.1 Sinocyclocheilus rhinocerous | reverse complement strand
TTTAACCCAAAAGTTGGGTTAGTCCATATTTGACCCAAAGTTGGGTTGAAACAACCCAGCATTTTTTTAGAGTGTATTTTTTAGAAAACCTTGGGTAAAATTATGATGAAAATAAGATGAATATTGCATGCAACACATCATCCCAAAATAAAATGCTCTCAGTTTTACATATTCTTCCAGTATGATGAATAAACCTGAACTAATATCACCTCTCTTTCTTGAATCCTTATTTGATTGGAATATTGAGAGTCAAGACATTTTTACATACACCTGGATTAAAAATCCTAAAAAAACTGTTATCTGTTAAATAACAGTTACAATACCATGTTAGCACATTACTGTTTGAAATTCATACCGTTATATAAAACATTATACTCTACAATCTTTTTAAGTGGGCAGTATGCAGTGTATACTGCACTGAATGGACTAAGCAGTATGCTAGTATTGTATTATGAGCATAAGCATAGTGACATGACTGTTCACTGTGAACACCACTATATAAACTGATTTAAAATAAACATTTGGATGAAGTTCTTTGTTTTATGGAATGGGTCAGTTCTTTTCCTCTTCTGTTTTGTAATATTCACACACTCTGAAGTCTCGGTTATCTCTTGTTTTTAGGGCATAGAGCAGTTGAAAAAGGAAGAGAGAAGATGGGCTAAAAAAACAAAATGGATGAACATGAAGGCAGTATTCGGACACCCCTTCTCGATAGCATGGTTAAGCCCGTTTTCCACACCTGACCACGGGAAGGCTGACCCCTACCAGTATGTGGTCTGAGCTCAGGAAGCTTTAAGCTAGAGACTTGAGTGCACTTGGACTGCCTTTATAAACAGCATCTTTTAATTTGTTTGTAATCCCGACTCAAACGGAGCATTTACCAGTGAGACTAAATCACCTTCATCTTCTTTTTTTTCAGGGAACAAATCATTGCATATCCAATTATCCTTGCCTCTATTTATTTTAATTCAGAACAGAAAGTGGATGCTTTATTATGTCATAATCTCAAGCATCTCTGCCTAGCTACATGGAAATGAAGATGAATGTTGCGCAGACAATAGAAGCCAATTTATGCTAATATAACCACTATTGTAATCTTGCCAGACTGTCCACAATGATAACCTACTTTCTGAAGGTACTTTTAAACAATCTGTTGTTATTTATTTTTTTATACCTAGCTACAGTATAAGAGCACTGACAACCATTCAATAAAATGGTTTATTATGCTGACAAAAAAACGTTTAAGGGCAGTTTTTACCAAGGATGATAACTGTAATGATAACTAAAAATCATTATGGGAGAATAGTGAAGTCCACACTACATCTACTTTCTAACAATAACGACACTGAGGAACAATGTCATTGAAATCAATCTCAGAACAATTTTTTTCCAGCTCATGAATTATTAAAAACAGTGGCAGCCAATCAGAATGCTCGAGCATTTATAAGCACTGCTGTTAAGGACATATAGTTATAGTTATCCTTATATTTATCATTCTTGGTGTAAACAGGCTTTAACATTTTTGACACTGGCAGTATACAAAATATAAAAAGTATATAAACAATATAGGAAGTTTAACAGGGGTGTAAATATGTTCTGACAAAGCTTGGATTCAAGTGATTCTATACTAAATGATGCAGTCGTGACATTTGATCATAAATTGCTTTGATTATTTTTAAAAATGGTAATAAACAGAAATGTAATTAAAGAGACAGTAATGGCAAATACTGATAAAGCGATACACTATTTTTTACATTCACAAGTATTATAGAACAGAATTTATTTATTATTAACTTCCATAATCAGTGCATTGTCAGCTCATTTCTACACCCCTGATTCTTAACATTGAAAATAAATCCATTTAAATGATAATTACTTTATAAATGTAAAGAATGTGTTTTGAGATATTATGAGTACATTTGCTGTTACACATAAGATTTTGAGTGATAACAGTACTGATGTTACTCAGCTGCCCTATCAGATTTACTTCCTATACTCAATATACACTCTGTACTTTTTTTTAGAGCTGATTTACTTGGTATGTTTCCATAAACTTGGTTTGCAGAAATGTTTAAGAAAGGAACAGGCTTAAAAAAAACTGTATGTTTTTGAAAACTTTATTGATTTACCATTGTTGCCATTGTTTTGGTTAATTGCATTTTACATTTTATTAATATACATTTTTGTTATGATGAACGGATGATATGTGCTTGAACTTTTAGGTGTGTATGAAACAGACAATCGTTCTGTTCTTCTTTGACAAATGATAAATAATTAAAAACCTGAACACTGTCATTAGTGCTTTATGTGACAATGTGTCAAAGTGTCTGACAGTACATCTCCTAAATGCACAAACATATGTGAATCCAGTCTAATGACATGAAAATCAGCAGCTAAAATGCCATTCACATTGCAAAATCACTGTGTTGCAATCTCTTAAGAGGTCCAAATGTTTCCAAATTTGCTTGGTTCTTTGTCTTCCTGTCCACTTCCTGTCTGTCTTTGACACTAACCTAGTTTTCTCCTTTTTTATTCTTTTGTGTTGTTTAATGAGTAGTTTCCTTGCTCAGTTTTTTGGGAATTAAAATGAAAAAGCAACTAATTATGTATATTTAGTATTAAATTAGGCTGATGTCCCTGTTTCATTGGTGTGAGATTGAGGTAAGCTTTGATTGCTACCGGTATAAAGACACATTTGTTCATTCGGCACAATGCATGCTATTTAAGATGGTCTGTTTTTCTTTTCCTTTAGATACCTCATTTGGAATGTGAAGGCATGCTGCATGCTCTGTGTTTTTAATTTGTGCCATAAAGTGAAAGTCGAACCATTTCTTCCAGTCGGGTTATTTCATATTAAAGATTAAACACCAGAAGCACACAGGTGCATGAGTAAAATGAATCGCCCCCCATGCTTTTTTTTTTTTTAGAATGGTAACCTTTTGTTTTCCTTTTCAGTTCAATCAGTGGAATTTAAAGCTGCAGTCCGTAACTTTTTTTGGTTAAAAATGATCCAAAATCAATATTTGAGCAAGTACATAACCAGCCAGTGTTCAAAACTATCGCCTTACTTTATCCCGATTCACAACGGTTAGCTTATAATAATGTTTTCTAATCTGAGTGGTACGGGTAGGTTTTCGCGGGAAATTCGAGCATGCTGCTGCGTCATTACGTCACGTCTGTAAACATAAAGAAGTTGTCCCGGCTACTAGGCTATCGCATGTGAGGATCCTGCAGGTGGCGGATCGTTTAAAGCCTTTTCTCACAGCACCTAGAATAATTAAATGCCAAAAAATCATTTTGATGGCGGATTGTAATCCAGAAAGGATTATATGAAACACATGTGAATGAAATAAATTATATTCCAGTTTTAAATGTGCCTCTGATTACAGATAGCCTGGGATTACACAAGATTTGTATTTTAAAGACAACCAGTTCGAAGGGAGCATAGTTTGCTTTTTGGGTTAAAAGAGTTTCTTAATATGAAATTCGAATGGTATAACAATTAGAGATTAGACTGTACAGAAATTGAAATCTACACACACACTATAGTCATAGTCACGCAATGCTGATGTTGTTAACATTCATAATCTGAAAATAAAGTATAACAATAATAATAATTTTCACGGTTTGATGTGATATGAGCTAATCAGTCGTTAGATTAAATCACCATTGGTAGCAGGATTTATTGTAATGCTTTTTTCCTCAGTTGGTCAGAACAAACGTGGCAGACTTGTTACTTGTGAAAATTCTTATTTGGGTCATATATTCCAAGACGTAGGCTAGAATCTGTAATTACTAAGTATAGGATTCACACCGGTGCGGTGACTTGACTGCCATGCACACTCCTCAAAACATTAGATTCATCCGAGCTGGAGCTGTGCCAGAGTACAACCCATGCAAGGAAGATAATTCCACAAGTAACTGCAATTCCAGGTTTTCAAACAGAGATGGCGACAAAGAGGCTAAACTTACGGACTGCAGCTTTAAGTTCTTTTTTTGCCAATATGGATGTTGTTTTCCATCTATTTATGGAGTCTATTATTTCATATCTCTCAAGAATCACAGCGGTGTTGTTTTTCTTTTTTTCAGGGCATTGAAAAGTTGAAGCGTGAAGACCATACGTGGGAGAAGACTCCATCCTGGGAAGCTATCAAGTCAGCGTTCGGAGGTGCTCTTTCCATTGCCTGGTTGAGCCCTTTCACAGATCTCTCATGCCAGAAAGATACTTTGGATCCTGTTACCATGTTCCCACAGGGTGAAATCATTGAGGAGGATGTGATTAAGATTCCTTTGGAGCATCATTAGATCAAAAACCCTGAGACTCAAATGGCACATTTCCTGCCTTGGACTTGCAAAGAGACTACTGTGGACATTTGAATATGGACTGTTTTTTTTTTGTTTTTTTTACCTATGCAAAAAACATTTACGTACTACTGTACCAAAGTGCCTTAAAGCAGTATTTAAAACCAAAAATACAGCTAGCTCTTCTAAAGAGAAACTTATACTGTGCATAGAGAGATTGAGCTCCTGACAGTTTCACATAACATGTACTTCATAATGCCAGCTGTTCCTGCAGCAGTGATGTCTTTTAGTTTTGTGTATCTATATGTTTTATAAGACCTAGGATATTAATAATACTGTATTAAGTAGCTGTAAGTGAATTATTTCCTATAGGACACTATAAAGATGCATCATTGCAGTTAAATAGTTGTGTACTGTATATGGTTGAAATGCCTATGTCACAAGATTTTTTTTTTTAAATCACCTGCCATTGAAACACTATGAAATGGATGCAAACCAATGAATATACAAATTCAGGTGCAGAATCTGACAATATAAAACCATGGTGCTCATTTATAGACCCTTCGTGCCTTTTCCATAATTAGCAAAAATGCATGTAAGACTTACTGTATCATCCCAGGATTTTACTGATATTTTACAATTTTGTTGTTCTATGGCATTGTTCTTTCTTTTTATTGTATTTATGGCCTTACTAACTGTACATCTTTCCATTACTGGCTACATTATTGTTATTTGTTATGTTCTGGATTTTTTCCATTATCTGATGTTTCCAATGGCTGCACACTTTCGATTTAAGCTTCTTCAAATAAATGTGCTGGTTTTACAAGTCCATTGTTGTTTGAATAAAAGTGTATGGTTGCAGGTGGGCTATTATACACCCACGTAGTGCCAGGTCAACTTTCAGATGTGATTTCTGAGTAGAATGCATGATAATGTCCTGCTGTGCTCAATAGATGCTGCTTTTGTGGTTTCCCTTTAAAATAGAGTCCAGGTCAGTGGTTTGACACACAATAGTCCTTTAATAACCAAAAACATTTAAACACTATCAGTGTGTGCATCCTTTTGACTACATTGTTCTGTCTGGAGTGCTAGTTCAAGTTTTACTTTGGAAGACTTGGAATTGAAAAAGGATGTTTCAGAGAAAGTTGAGAGGTGAAACAAAATTTCATTTCAGATCCACAGCTGCATTTGGTCAAATATCATAAACATAAACATATTTCAGGTCAAAGTAATAAACAAGAGTGTAAACTGATTTATTAAAAACTTGTAAGTAACCCACATGATTGAGGCAAGGTATAGAGCAAGTCCATTGCATAACTATAGGCTCAAAGTCATACACATTTCAAGGCTTTGCATCGTGTCATTTTTCACATTATTAACAAAAGCAATCCTACGACAGAAAAAATATATACATTTAGCATAGATAATTCTATCATACAACTGCATAATTCTTATTAGCTCTTTCACAGCCTTTCACTTGACTGATTTTACTTCAAGCATTGGATAAGGAATTGTTGCTCCCTGTATTCTTCTGTCAATCATATTTCTTATCCACATTTTCCTGTGGAGCCTGAGGAGTTGATCCATGCAAGACGTAAAGCCCTGTCAGGGTCAAAATGATACCAACCCACCACAGCGTGGCATGAGTTTCACCAAAGATCACATGTCCAAGAAAAGCCTGGAAAAAAGACAATATTTAATCATTAAATAACTGCTTTCTGAAATGAATTTGAGGGTTTGGGGTGGGGGGGGGACTCACAGAGGAGATAAAATTTGAGGCAGTGGTGGTCACAGTGGCCCGGGCAGAGGAAGACGAGTGCCTGAGTGCTTTGGCGAAGAAGGTCCACATCACAGCATTGCAGGTGAACAGAAGACCACCACAAAGCAGCCGCAGGGGTATATGTAACTGTAATCAATGACATCGTGTTCATTACAATGACATTATGTTAATTTAAAGGGGGGGGTACTCACAGAGGAGATAAAATTTGAGGCAGTGGTGGTCACAGTGGCCCGGGCAGAGGAAGACGAGTGCCTGAGTGCTTTGGCGAAGAAGGTCCACATCACAGCATTGCAGGTGAACAGAAGACCACCACAAAGCAGCCGCAGGGGTATATGTAACTGTAATCAATGACATCGTGTTCATTACAATGACATTATGTTAATTTAAACATAGATGCATATATAGAAAACTTCTTACCCAGTCACAAGCTGTGGTATCAACTCCATCAGTGTTCTCCTGTCCATCTGTCCAGATCTTCAGCCCTGTTTCACACACATCTTTCAGATAAACAGCACCCAGGGACAATTTAGCAGAAGATGATGCTAAAGCTGCTAGAAACCCCGCCATTAAGGCATAAAACACGCCAGGCAACATAATTCCAGCTCGGTCCGACTGAGTCACTTAGACTCGACTGTGATAACAGTATTATTTTACAGCCATATTTTGCATTTTAATACATAAAATGATAATGAAACTTCCTATACTGTGCATCACAGAAATAAATCACACAGGTAAAGAGAGACAGCCAGCATTAAAAACACGGTAGTCATTAAATGGGCGGGACTTGTGCTTGCATTGTTGCTAGCTCTAAACAAGAATGTCGTATTTTAAATATGTATATCATGCATTTTCAGTTTAATTGCTTTTTAATGTTGAAGAGAAATTATTTGGGCGGAAATTATTTTCACTGCTGAAAAATTTGTAGGCTTTATGTGAGCAGTGTTACTTTTCTCAACGCTTTTCATAATGAACGAATCACAGCCGTTTGTGATAATGGCTTAAGATTTATTTAAAAATCATTTTGTCAAAAACTTTTTTTTATTTTTATTTAGCTTGTAAAACTTATAACAACCATTAAAAAAACTATACATTTAAAATCCATCGTTCCACGTAATAGTGTACCAATGTCTCCAATAAGGTAAAAAAAAAAAACACTTTGTGATATGAGCGTAGCTCAGTGGAGATTTCGGCTTTCTGAGCCACCAAGCGCCTCTTGAGGAAAGAAATTGTTAGCAAGTAACATTTAGATCCCAATGTAGGAAACAGAGAAAGCGCTGATTGGTCGTTTACAGACGCGTATTGATGAGGTTGCATGTACGCAAACTTTACGCGCCTGGTTCTTGAGTGTTTCGTGTTTGTAAGCGCATTTACAATTAATCAGACTGATTTGAACTGAAACACAATGAGTAAAAAGGGTAATGTATCATGGGTGAAGCCTGCCGAACCATCTTTTCTGAAGAAATTCAAAAATGATGTTGGTTTTAAAGAAGGGCCGACAGTGGAGACTAAAGTAAGTGTTTAATCGTGCCTCAGCGTAAAACAGTGCTGCCTGAACGCATGTATATACAATGTTGTCTGTAGGCAGCTCACTAGGTTTTCATACGAAACATTTATTGCATTCATTTTTGTTGTAGGAAATGGAATACCAAATAAATGTTGTTGTTGCAGAAGCAGCAGATGCCGCAGTTGGATGAAGACAGTGGTGACAGTGATCGGGAGGACGAGCTGCCGCAGGTCGTGGTCTTGAAAAAGGGAGATCTGAGTGCTGAAGAGGTTATGAAAATCACAAAAGATACAAAGGATTCAAACAAAGGTAATGCACAGAGACCCCAAAATAGCGATCAAACCACATCTTTCATGCAGTTCTGAGCTTCTCATCGACCCATATATGATGGTGGACCAAAATACTCAAAATGCAATAATTATCTCAATGAAATTACATAAAAGAATAATTAAAGGTACACATTTAACATTCCATGAATAAAAATGCAATATTTATTATTTAAACATTTCATAACTTATTACTAGTTCTTTCATAAATCGAATAAAATAAATATTGGTACAGTATTCATATAAAAGATGTTACAAATAATATTAATAAAAAGCTTAATTTTAATGAAACTAAAATATTTTGGTATTTAATCTTAATATGTATTTAGTTAATCAAATATTTTGGTCCTGCACATTTGGTGACTGTTGCTCTGAATGTGGTTGGTGAGGGACTTGGTAATACTTGCGTAGCAATGAAAAGATGATAATTATGCAATCTTTCTGGTCTTGCTGTGAAATTGCACTCATTTTCAATATTTAAACTGCTTAGTGGCTGTTCTCAAAAGTTATGAAATAAAAGTCTGTTTCCATTGGTAGACTAACTGTAGTACAGACTACATTGATAGATTGAAGTGTTTTGTATCCCTATTTAATATTATAAATATATAATATGTAACTTCTGATTATATCTGCCTTTTTAAATGTAATACTATTTCTAAATCTGTTGGTGACAGATTTAGTTTTGACACATATAAATGTTTCTTGTAGCAAAGGATGGCAGGTAGATTTTTTTAGTAGTCTTGAGTTATGACAGAAAAAGTAAAAAATCACTCCAGTCTTCCCTAATGTTCTGGTGTTCAGCAAGTATAAAGTCATTCATTAAAGTAAATGCTTTAATTTTCTCCAGATGAACAGCCTCCACCGGATGGGAAGATCGTCTTTAAGAAGCCTGTCAAACGCTCCTCTGATAAATTCGAAGGCATTACTGCTAGCTCTAGCAAGAAGAAGAAAAGTGAGGATGGTGAGAAGAAAGAGTCAAAAGCTGGTGTGAAGGTGAAGAACAACAGCCTGCTGTCTTTTGGTGATGATGATGATGATGAGGAAGACTAGCTTGACAGGGATACAAGCATCTATTTGAGTCAGATTGTCTTGGACTGCTTCTTGCAAAGACCAATCTGCTCTTTTTTAAAAATATATATTTGTTTGTGTGTGTGTGTAAAATAGATGTTTGTGAGATTGGTCAAATCCATGCAGCTTATTTGTTATGATATAATTTTATAAAACATGAGTCATTATGATAACAGTGTAGGTAGGAAGTAACAATATATGATTTATTTTACATTATCATAATTGTCATTAATGACACTTTTGAAAGACTATGGTGATGATGGATCGAAAGAGAAACAAAAACATCTGGGTCAATTAGAAATGCAAATATGATTTCAAAGATGCTCTTAAGTGTTTCATAGAAATCACTCATGAAATCCAACAGGATGTACAGATATGGCTTCTATAAAGGAGCTGTTCAGCTTCCTTTTATTGTTTTAGGTTTTTGTTTTGCAAACTGTTGACACTCAAAATCCCTGATTCTGGGACATTTGGGGTTGTATTTTATTATTAAATACATTTCGAGGAAAGAAAAATCATGCATTCTGGAATAAAATGTTTTTACCACCATTTATCTTGTGCTGCAACTGAAATTTTGAAAAAGTGTTTTGAATATAAATCATGTGTCTGTTCAGGAAGGAATGTCTTTAAAAATGTAAATAGGGTACTTTATCACTCTTATCAGGTTGAGTAAAATGACACTTTAGGAAAGGAGGACTAAATACAACCAACAGTAGTTGGCACATAAGAGATACACTGATATTAATATACGAATAACTTCCTTTGTATGTTGTGGTTCTCAACGTTTTTTTTACTCAAAAGCCGCCCCAATGTCTAAAACAATAGTCAAAAGACCCCTATACAATATTAACAACTTTATATAATATATATTACATTTTGCTTCATGTTAATTAAATATATATGTGTATATATATATATATATATATTAGGAACCAGTAGTGCTATAGGTACATAAATTAACCACAATTCATTATGTGATTCCAGAAGTTTCATAAACCACCATTTTAATGGAGTTTTCAGTTCCTTATCTTCATTACTTGTGGGCTACAGCCTAACATGGGACTATTTTATGCTACTTTAAGATCTTAAAATGTTGCAGTTACAATGTTGCTTCACATTTAAACCAATATAAATACTTCATCGAACAAATATTTAGCACAGAGATTACTTTATTGGTTACTTTCAAAAGCAGCATTTGTTTCAACGTTCAGCCTTGTTGACATTTGTTAGAACACACAACTCGCAAAAATAGTCTAATTCTCAGAAGAAGAAAAAAAACAGGGCGGGTTCATATATCAACATGAATACATATATAATTAATCCACTGGAGTGTTAGACTCAGTACACTGCAAATATTTCCACAGCTGAATACTTGTAGTATGAATTAAACTCTGAAAAGAATAAAAACAACACCGGAATAATATGACACACTGTAACAGATACATGCTAAGAGCTAGTCTTGAGTTAGGTATGACCTAACAGATCTATCAGCACAGTATAGTGCTAAAAAAGAAGGCCATTTATGGATCCAAACACTAGCTGCTCCCGTAATACACTCCCTCATTTGAAAACCCCAGATCTTACTAAATCATTCCTTCATTTTTTTCATAGTACAACTAAAGATTTCATTAGTATTTTAATGCTAATCTTCATAGAAATGTGAGTTATTTAGATATGGTAGTTGATCAGCTTTTCTGGATGCTAAAACGGTTACTATTTAGGGCTTCAATGATTGGGGCTTCCAATGCATTCTTGAAGCTTAGATATGCAACACTGTATTATTTTTACTGTAACATGATAAAAAGACAACTATGTCATTCTATAACACGTTTTTATGTTCCCACTGTCTTGAAAGCACTTAGTCTTAAAAGGGGGTTGCTGGGAAATAGAGGTGACTGATTTGAGCCCCTTTTATAGAATATATTGTCCTTTAAAACAAAACAAAAAATTCCATTCAAGTATTCGTTGACCTGTGACAACTGTTCCTGACCAGTGAGGAGTTAAAAGGCATCTTCACAGAAATCTAGTTTTACTTCATCTACCATGACCCAAAATGTTCAGTGTAAATGGCAGTTTCAACATTTATCAGTATGAAACTAAGCAATTAGAGCTGAAATAACGAAAGTTTTAAACCTAGCTTTTCGTCAATGTATAAAAGTATCAAACACTGGTATTATGCTGGTTCTACAGGATCTTAAAGATTGTAACGGAGGTGTTCTAGTCGTGTCGTGTTGCTCTCAATTTGGACGTGTAGTGAGCCTCTATGATGCGATCTCTATTGTAATTTAAAAAGAGGCATTTCATCTCGTCTGTCAGTGAGGTGATATTGTGGGCCATCCACAAGAGGGCAGTCAGACAGAGAGAAAATAGTTAAAAATGCCATAAAGGCTCAAACAGAATAGATAACAACACATGGCTTTTCTGAAAAATCTCTTTGAGTACACTGTCATGTATGATAACAACAAACCCCTGAGTTCAAGCCTAACCAGTAGTGTAAAACTGGACCTGGGACAAAAAGAGAACTTTAAAATATAACATTGTATGAGTATATTAAGTAAAAAAAAAAAAGGAAGAAAATGAGAAATGATGGAGGTAGGTCCACCTAACAGAACACAGGGGATGGTGGTGGAGAAGGGGGACACCGTGGTACTCTCACAGGTGCTCTGGATGGCTCTGCAGGCAGGTGATCATGTCCTGAACTGGTTTGCCCTCGAAACAGATCTGATAAACAGCCGTGAACAGGGGGAACCTGGAGAATAATGTAGATTTGAGATGTCACCAATTTTGCAAATGCATCTAGACAGAGAACACAGCAAGTCATTTAGCCCCCAGGTTGCTCCAGGTGGACTGACACTGCAGTAGAAAAGTCACTCTGAATAAGACACTGTCTACTACAGTACATTAGGAATGGTGCAATGTATCCAGCACTTTCCATAAATAGGATACAAATTAGTGTCCTATTGATTTTTCAAGCAAGATCCTGTGATGGCAAATCTGAATTTTCAGCAGCCATTACTCCAGTCTTCAGTGTCACATGACACTTCAGAAATAATTTTAATATGTGACCCTGGACCACAAAACCAGTCATAAGGGTCAATTTTTCGAAATAGAGATTTATGCATCATATGAAAGCTGAATAGATAAGCTTTCCATTGATTTATGGTTTGTTAGGATAGGACAATATTTGCCCGAGATACAACTATTTGAAAATCTGGAATCTGAGGGTGCAAAAAAATCTAAATATTGAGAAAAT
>NW_015625652.1:127836-129309 GCF_001515625.1 Sinocyclocheilus rhinocerous | reverse complement strand
TATTTGTGACCTTGGACCACAAAACCAGTCATAAGGGTCAATTTCTCGAAACTGAGATTTATACATCATCTAAAAGCTGTATAAATAAGCTTTCCATTGATGTATGGTTTGTTAGGATAGGACAATATTTGGCTGAGATACAACTATTTGAAAATCTGGAATCTGAGGGTGCAAAAAAATCAAAATACTGAGAAAATCGCCTTTAAAGTTGTCCAAATGAAGTTCTTAGCAATGCATATTACTAATCAAAAATGAAGTTTTTATATATTTACAGTAGGAAATTTACAAAATATCTTCATGGAACATGATCTTTACTTAATGTCCTAATGATTTTTGGCATAAAAGAAAAATCTATAATTTTGACCCATACAATGTATTTTTGGCTATTGCTACAAATATACCCGTGCTACTTATGACTGATTTTGTGCTCCAGGGTCACATATGTTGATTTGGTGCTTTCTTATTATCAATGTTGAAAACAGTAGCTCTGCTAAATATTTTTGTAGAAACTGTGATACATTTTCTTTCAGGATTCACTGATGAATAGAAAGTTCAAACAAACAGCATTTATCTTAAACAGAAATCTATTGTAACATTTAAATAGCTTTGTCACTTTTAATCAGTTCACTATGTCCTTGCTAAATAAAAGTATGAATTAATTCTTCCCCTTTAAAAAAAATTACTAACCCCAAACGTTTGAATGGTAGTGAATGCTAGACCATTTTTTGCTTTCACACCTGGCGCGTTTCCCCCCTTAGCTCGGTTGGTTTGGGCATATGTGAACACGGCAATCGCGCCCGGATCCGCGCCAAAACAATAGGTTCGAGATCGCCTGAACGAGGTGGTCTCGGCTCGATTGAAAACGAACTCTGGAGCGGTTCGGTTGTAGTGAGAAAGCAATCCGATCTAACGGACCAACGAACCAGGCTATATCACAATGTATAATGGGTAATTACGTAAGTTCCGTGAAAAGCATTAGCTTTGTTGTTTTGCTAATACTTCAAAATGAACCTGTGAATGTCTGTGGGTGAGCACGTCTTCGCCATTCAAAATAAAATAAAGCGCACTTTTTCATTTTATAATGCCGTCTTATTGCTCTTCTTCCTAGTAGGTGCATTTTAAAAATATGTTTTACCGATGAATCCTGGACTCCTGCTCAAAATGATAAATTATTATAACGACAGCTACAAAAAAAACAAACAATAAGCCCGCAAAGCTGTTATTGTTCCATTCTGACAGATGACAGCTGTGACAGCTAAGTGGAATCCCGGAAAATAAAGTGTGGAACTTTGACCAATGAGAGTCAGTTGAAACAGTTTACTCGCACGTGACTTGTATTAACAAATTTGGTCCATTTAGAAACTTTGCTGTGTGAAAGCGAACCGCACCAAGAATAAAAAGCAACATTGTAATAATTGTAATCCCTGTTTCGGAACAAAGCAATCGATCTACAGGTGTGAAAACACCCTTAGT
>NW_015625652.1:113846-125835 GCF_001515625.1 Sinocyclocheilus rhinocerous | reverse complement strand
TTGGAGGTAAATAATTTTGCAGTAACTGTTATGCTGATGTTGTGGCTGGGCAAGCAAATGTTTGTGCTTGTTTCTGTATGATATAATTGTTCATATATCTATTAAAATACTGATATTCTGGTCTATAACTCCTCCCCGAACTTCCCGCTGCCCTGTATCTTGGACTCTCATTGGCTGTAGGTCATCGCCGATGTAGTTTTCAGTCCGAAATCATTGCACACTGCGTGATTGTGAATCGCCGACAGCTCCAGATATTTAGCATGCCAAATATTTCGCGGGCGTCGGCGACGTGTCGGCGATTCCCTCAGATCACGTCTTTGATAATTCACACTGCATGATTGTCACTCGTGTGAACGAGCACCGATTTGCCTCCGATTTTGGGCATTTGTCACCGATTTCGCAAAACCTGTCGGCGAGTGAAAAATCGTGCTAAAATCGTGCAGTGTGAACTTGGCATAAGTGGAATCCCGGAAAATAAATCGTGAAACTTTGACCAATGAGACAACAGTTTACTCGCGCTTTGTATTAACAAATTTGGTCCATTTAGAAACTTTGCCGTGTGAAAGCGAACCGCACCAAGAATAAAAAGCAACATTGTAATAATTTTAATCCCTTTTTTGGAACAAAGCAATCGATCTACAGGTGTGAAAGCACCCAGAAAACATGAACATACCATTAACTAAACATTAGCATTACTAAGCATAGCATTAACCAATAATTAAAATCATGTTATAATTTTGAAAATCCATTTAATTGATAAAAATTCTGGCACATTTTTCAAATGTATTTAATTTCTGTGTTTAAAAAAAAAAAAACATTTAAAAAGTCTTACTGACCCCAAACTTTTGAATGGTAGTGTATCTAGAATGTGGGATTTGTGTTTTTATAACTTAAAAATTTTATTGGACACTAATTTGTTCCATATTTATAGTACAAATAATCTCTACACGCCTTAAGCAAATCCAAGTTCTTTGACCAAATACAAAGATATAGAACGAGAGAGAGATATAGAGAGATCTTCACTCTGGAAATGTCTTTCTTCTATTTAATGCATAATGACAGCCACAGGGGATAAACTTATGCATTAAAAAGAAGAATATTTAAAAAACAATTCCAGAGTCAGATCTCTTTTGTACGGAATTTATTGCTATAAAATCATGCTAATCAAATCAACATAATCATGCAAAACAGGATTACCCTTCCTGTAATCAGTGTTTGAAAATTAGTAAAACAAAATAACTGTTCATGAATGTTTTTTTTTTTTTAGGTTTTTATTTAATAGATAAAGTGCCATAATTGTTTGGAGGTGGGTGGAATTGGGACTTAAACCTGTGTCACCAACATGAGCATCATTTCAGGAGCATGTCAACTGACAAAGGCTATTGTAAATATATAATTATATATGATTATGACTATTATTTATAAGCACTGACAACCAAAAAACATTTACATACTTATCCACTAGGCCCTTCTGTTTGAGGATATGATAGACCTCAGCAGAAGTCAATGGTCCCTGAAGCTTTTGTCCATTTAACATATCTTTCTCCAGTTCCTCGATGCTCTGAAAGAAAAAGAAATCTGTATTGATCTTTTCTGCATCAGCAAATGTGCCTAATGCTCAGCGTCTTCCTTCAATCCATAAAACGTACATTACATGCCATCAGGCAAGTAATGAAAGGCTAAAATGGATCGGTTTTCTTTTTACCTTCCCTGTCCTGGCAAAAGCCTCTGCTACGCGCCGGTTTCTTCCTCCGTAGCAGGTGGTGATGAGGTCAGCCACGCCGCAGCTCTCGAGGAATGTGGCGGAGGATACAGAATCGTCTTTGCTGAAGAGTTTGGCGAAGGCGATCATCTCCATCAATCCCAGACGAATGACAGCTGCTTTAGTGTTGTCTCCACACTGCAGACCATCACAGAAGCCTGCGCCCACTGCAACAATGTTCTAAAACCGAGTGAAATAAGGAAGTAAGGGTTATTAGAATGGCAGAATGGTGCAATGTATATGGCACTTTCCATATATATGGTACATTAATGAGGAAAAAAAATTAACTTAAATGATTTTAGCAAATGGCTGCAATATAACAAAGAGTGAAAAATTTAAGGGGGTCTGAATACTTTCCGTACCCACTGTATATGGTACAAATTAGCGTCCGATAATTTTTTAAGTGACAAAAGCACAAATCCCACATTCTAGTTTTTGATACACTATCATTCAAATGTTTTTGAAAGAAGTATCTTATGCTCACCAAGGCTGCATTTATTTGATTAAAAATACAGTAACAAACAGTAATATTGTGAAATAGTATTACAATTAATAATAAATGTTTTCTATTTTAATATATTTTAAAATGTAATTTATTCCTGTGATGGAAAAGCTGAAATTTCAGCAACAATTATTACAGTCTATAGTGTCACATCATCCTTCAGAAATCATTCTAATATGCTAAAACAGTGAGAAATACAGAAGTAAGGGTTAATAGAATGCCAGTAAGAGCTAAAATTTGCACTTTGGCAACTGAAATGACACTGGTGGACTATAAATAAATATTCAGGGCTATATATAAATTTGACTTCTCTATACAGTATCTATGGTAGATATACAACTATATAACTATCAAACTGTTTTGGAAGTATAACCGTAACCTTTAGCATTAGACTAAGTGTGTTATATTTATATTCATCACTTATATTCAATCTTTTAACTAAAAGTGGGTGGCATGTAATAAAACTATCAGTAAAGCACAGTATTTATGTGGTAAACGTCCATCTGAGAACTCATATGTTGGCAACAAAAATATCAAACAGTTCGGTTCAGTAAATTTTAAAGGGGTCATATGATGCGATTTCAATTTTTCCTTTCTCTTTGGAGTGTTACAAGCTCTTGGTGCATAAAGAAGATCTGTGTGAGGGGCATAACATTTCTGTCTCACGCTTGAGGTATTCGGCCAATCACAACACACTGGATAGCTGGCCAATCACAACTGATGAGCTTTGTAAAAATCAACACGTTTCAGAAAGGCGGGGCATAGTGGAGAAACAATAATGTACAGTATGTGGAAAATAATGTGTTTTTTTAACCTTAAAACGCATAAACGCATTTCATTACACCAAATACACAAAATGATGTTCTTTTTAGCTTTTAAGATTTAAACAACACAGAAGTCCACATTTTCAGCAGAGGATAAGCTTATAAGTGAATAACAACTTAAATTTGGGTCTGTTTATCAAACTAAGCCATCATATGGCTTCAGAAGACTCATATAGACTACTTTGTATATTGTAATTAGGGCTGCACGATAAATCGAAATGGAATCGAGATCGCCTATGCAAACAGCTGTCATTATCGCGAATGATTTCTTCGATTTCAGAATCGCGCAATAAAATCGTCTGCGATTTTTTTGCGTAACTTGTCAGTGAACTACGGCTATGTGTAGTAAATTCTGCTCCATCTGAAAGCATGTGATGATGATTTCCTGCTGATTACAGAACCGGCTTTTTTAACAAAATGCGCATGACAATCGCATTCGATTAATCATGCAGCCCTAATAATGGTGCTTTTCTGTCTTTTTGGAGGTCAACAGCCCAAATTCACATTCACTTTCATTATATGGGGAAAAATAGTTGTCAGTTCATTGTTTATTCAACATTTCTTCTATTGTAACACACATTGGTTTGGAACAACGACAATTCTGTCACCATTTACTCACTTTCATGTCGTTTCAAACATGTATGATGTTTTTCTTTTTTTCTGCAGAAAGATGTTTCGAAGAATGTTGGCAACCAAGCAATTTTGGTTACCATTGATTTCTATTGTATGGACAAAAATGAAACATTTCTCAAAGTCGTTTGTGTTCCACAGAAGAAAGAGAGTCACACAGGTTTAGGACGACATGAGGGTGAGTGAACGAAAACAGAATTTTCAGTTTCAGATGAACCAACCCTTTAAGCTGTAAATAACCCAAAGTATTTGTCAAAGCCTGTCAATATTACAACGATTTTTACAATGTATTTACGAGGAAGACAGCAGCCTTACAGCATCTAATTGTAAATTCAGCCATGCAAGCTCTTCTTTGCACAGAGGTCTGAGTCGTGCCCCCGAAGCCCTGCATCTCAGGTGCCAGAATCAAGATATTTCCCCTGGGATGAGCAACGAGACAAGACTGATATTTACCTTGAGGGCTCCACAGAGCTCTACTGTGTCAGCATCATCCACCACAGTGATTCTGAAGTTAGGCGTCTGCAGGAGCTCTTTGAACAAGAGGCCGTTCTCCAACACCTTACTGCCTGTGGATCGAAGAAAATATCTGTTGAGTTTGCCCCTGGTGGTTTTTAACATGTTTAGTTGCTAGAATGCAATGCTACCTACAGAACACTTTTCACTCACCAATGGTGCTCTCACAGAACTTCTCAGCTGCCACTTCATTGGCAATGTTGGCCCCCATTAGGACACTGACATCAATGCCCATTTTTTCCCGAATTATATCAGAGATGAGCTTCAATCCTTCTGGTCCTTCATCAATGCCCTACAAAGAAATAAAAAAGGAGTCCATCAACACCAATGCTTTTTTAATGTAGCATCACACTATTTCCCCCTCAGTAGATATAACTCTGGAGCACAGCTGTTTGGACCATCTTTGCCTAATGACTCAAAAAATGAGGAGGAACACCAACGCAGAACAAAAATAATAAAGGAGGTGAAATGCGTACACAAGAAATGGGTAGAAATCTGAAAAAGAGAACAAACAAACCATATCTTTTAAAATTAAACAGGTAACCCTGTAAGAAACTAGGCTACTTTTCAAATAGTGAAGTGGAAAGGATAAATCTAATTTGGTGAGGTATAACTGCAGAGATGCATCGCTGTGCGGCACAGCCAGTAACAGAGGAGACAAACTGGCACCAGGGGATAAATTGCACACAAAGAGATTGCCAGCAGGCCAGAGGGCCGTTTTTTACCCATCATTCACTCCACATATGGTGCACTTTTAAAAAGATATCAAGTCAGAGACTTCTCAGCATTGTTCATTCCCGAACATCCTGTCTGCATGGAAGAGGACACACAAGGTTTGACCAAAACTTGGAATATTACAAAATGGACATTTTGTTCCATTTTGTTTGTCGGACATAAAAAATTATATTGTGGCATTCATTATCGTTGCACAATGGGAATAAATTATTGTCTGTTTGTGTGGTAACTCATTGGTTCGTTATGAAAATGCATTTTGAGAAGAATCATCATGCTCATTTATAGCCCTTCAGTTTTTTAAGCCAAATTAATTTGAGCGCAACCTTTTTTAAAATAAATAAATAATTTTGCTAAATATCTCTGTTTTCAAACTTAAAAATAAATGTATATTACTTTAAAATTAATTTGATAATATTACTGAAGGGGAAAAGTGTCTAGACCACATTTTAGACAAACACTTTTTCCCCTTCCATAACACATTAAAAATAACATTTAGTTGATAAAGCAAAGTAATATTTTTAGACAAATTACTGCCTAATTGACACCCACTATCTAGTTTAAAACTAGGTTACCAAGTTGGTTTCAAGGCTGCTGTCAAATCCGCATCAGGTTATAGTTAAACAACGACAAAACCTTACCTTTGTAAATCCCCTTCAAAAAGCATTACAATTATATACTGTACAATGCAGAGCATTCTTACTTTGATTAATGTAATTCCACGAGCCTTATCCGAAACACAGCCCACAATCTCATCGCACAGTTTCCGGATAAATTGATGAGGGACAACGAAAACCAGGAGATCGGCACCTTCTGCGGCTTCCCGAAGCTGCGGCACCGCAACCTACAAGAGAAACACCAGAAATCTGATGCTTATATCCACACCCTAGCAAGCTTGAACAAGACTATATTTATGCAGAATGGTATGCAAAAGAAGATTTGGTTTCAAATGATAGTCAACAGATGGCAAGCATGCAAATGAGAAAGACTAATATCAATTTCAAGTGCAATATTTAATTTTCACATGGATCTGTTATATCTATTATTATCTTTCTTAATCATTATTAAATTGCAAAAAAAAAAATGCAAATGACACGTATTATTTTACACAGTATTTACCATAATTTCTTTACAAAAATAGAATTATTATCCACAATTATTATTATTTAACAACTACTAGGGAACTGTCTTACCACATTCTCTGGGAGTTTGTAGCCTGGAAGGTACTTGACATTCTCGTGTTCTGTGTTGATGATCTCAGAGAGCTTTCTCTCGTTGACCATTTCTTCATAAACCCACATCTTGACTGTGGTGGCAAAGCGCTGGAGTTTCTGTGCATTGGTGCCAATATTTCTTGCAATTGCAGAGCCCCTTGGCACAGAAAAACACAACAGTATCTTTAATCAAATTGCCAGTCTGATGTTAAACAGCAGTTCACTCAGGCATTCCAAGCAGGGTTTACAACTCCGAGAAGCTGCTTTGCCAGCTGCAGTCAAATGAGCATGTACAGCATGCAGTGCAGATCTTCAGATCAATGCAGTTAGGTCATTAATCACTTGATTTTGCCCAGAATAATAATGCTTAACATATGGATCTGAATATCAGCTCACTGTAACTGCTGTTTCTTATAGGGAATTAAACTTGTGCACTAGTCTAAGCAAGTCATGTCTGAGCTATAACAGTTGGTCCACGCCATATGTTCTGTATATTAATCTCATTACCAATCACACATTTATCATATTTAATCATTACACGTTCATACTCACCAGTTTCCTGAACCAACAATACATACTTTCAGCGGAGCAGCCATAACCACCTTTGCTTTTCACAAGTGGATAAGTGTTTCAAGTAAACAATATAGGTAATAATACTATAAAGTCAAGCAGTTACTCGGTGAGAGGGAACGTGTTGGTCGACTTTTGACTGCGTCATCAACTATGGCTGGGGATTATGGGAGTTGTAGTTTTTCTTTTGGTCCCACAGGTTACATTTCGCTGCCTAAAATAGTCGCTGTAAAAACCGTGACACAGACTGGCCAAGTTTATGTGTATACCGCAATTCATTAGGTGTGGAACTAATTGTTTACTCTACTTATGGTAGATTGAAGCTTATAACAGGATACACTGTGAACAATATTTCTTAATAGCAAATTACATTCATATATATTATATTAATGCATACTCATAGTTTTAAAGAAATACCGTATCGAGGACAAAATCTGCATAATGGGGTTATTTCTTTCCTTTTTCTCTCGTCTTCTCTCTTCTTTATGCAGACTTGATATAATTTTACAAAAGACCCACAAATTTAATCATAATCTATTATAAAAAACATGAATTGTTGAAGGTTTAAAACGGCCACAATATAAAAACACGTTATTAAAAATATATTTTTAATGTGTGAAAAAAAGTTTTGTAAAAAAAAAAAAATATTACAGTAGTGTAATTTCCTTCTCAAAGAACACATAACATAATACAGAAAATATAAAATAAAGGTAGGTAATTAGGTAGGTAATCATAAACTGATATCTGCAAATTGACAAATTTATATATATTTATATATTTTTTATTAATTTATTTGTACAAATTGTATTTGTTTTATGAATATTTAATTTAATATATTTATTATTTCAATTCATTTACTTCTGTGTTTTTTAATTATTAATGCTGTTTTTCCGTACGTATGATAATGAGGGGGCGTGGATTTACGTTCAACCATCATATTCACATTCACGAGCGCAGCATTTCTGTCGGTGGAGCGCGGGAGGGGAGTGACCACACACTGATTCCAATGGAAACACGGAGAAGCCCATTAAAGAGTCCAAGGCAAGCCAGCAAGAGAAAAAATGAAAATAATCTCGAGTCACCTCCTCTCCATACGATGATCATTTTCAGCAGTATCTTTGTTTTGCTTTTGAAACTGTGCTTTGGATTTTGAACCGTCACATTGTATGATCCAGAGTTTGGAATAATCATGGAAAAAACATTGAACGTGTCGCACTCAGGGAGCAGTAAAGGAAAGTGGTCCGCGGATCTGGGGAATCCCGCACACAGACAGGCAAGAAGCGGCTCGTATAGTCCCGGAACAGGGGCTGTCTCGGACACTCATCCGTCTCAGACCCAAAAGAGACACTTGGAGGGGGTTTTGAACAAATACACCAATTTACTACAAGGCTGGCAGAACAGGTAAAGAGTTTCTGGCGTTTGCTCACACTTGACAACTTTTAAACCTATAGGGGATGACAAATGTTTTTCATGGTAGACTTATAGTCCAGATTTTTCACACGCTGGGCATTTCTGATCATATCATTCCATCATTTCCATGACATCCAGTATCTGGATCAAAGAATGAAGACACGTCATCTTCCAGCAACAAACAGAACGCGGGTAATTTCCGTGCATTATGACGCTATACATGAATGAAATCATATCTTTCATTGTTTACATTTGTTCGGTTTCTCCCTCTGTTGATGCTGAACATCTGGGCAGCTTTATCCACCCACCTAAAGATCGTGTTTGATTAAGTTTTTGTCAGAGATAGCAGTATAAAAGAATGAAATTAATATATTTCGATCCATTATGACATCATGCATGAAAAAATCAAAGTGTGGTTAATATATATATATATATATGTGTGTGTGTGTGTGTGTAGAGTTAAAAAAGTTGTTTTTGACACTGTCCATGTCATATTTTAGTGATGTTGCATTTTGTTTAATCTGATGAAATCTTTTGAGATGGAAGATGGAGATCACACCCCTTAGTTTGCCTACCTGTTATCTAAGTTCTGGTGTTATGTAATATTCTCTTATGATTTGATTTATCCTACAAGCTCATTGCAGATTTGCATAGTATAGTAAAATTGCTTTCGTATGAAGGTTATTTCTCTACATAATAACACAAAATCTAGTCTGAGATAATTAAGAAGGTCTTTGACATCAGTGATCTGAAAGGTAATGATTTCATGATATTGTCCTCTGTTTTAAAGGACCTTTTACATAATGAAAGGGTATATTTGTGGTCAGGAATCTAAATGTGAAATGAGCTCTATACCAGCTGAGCTATGCAGAAACACTCCAAAGCAAGAGGCTCTCATTGAAAGCGGGAGGTTTTTGGCTTTTGTCAGATTTCATGGTTGTGTGTGCTGCAGGGTTGAGTGCAGCACAGCCCACAGTGAAGGCTCTTTCATCTAGGAGAGACTATGACTCATCCGTGATGGGAAATCCCTCACATCCATAATGTTGTGCTCATTCTGTTGCTTAGTCCAGTGATCGATGGAGGAACAGGCCAAGCATATAAAGAGCATCAGGACCAGAGGGTTACCCACCCTCCGCAATAGCTCAGAAATAGCCCTCACGTTAACCTCAGCACTAGTCACTGTTTAGTGCTTAATGATTTGTGGGTGTGTGTTTGAGAGAGAGAGGTTTCCACACCACTCAATACTTTGACCTGATGAGAATTGGACCTTGGAGAGAATAACTAACCGAATAGAACCACTAAGAGAATGGCTATCACAGATTTCATTAATTCACCACTGAACATATGTTACATGTTAGCACAGTTAGAGATTGATCACTTTGCAACTTTACAGATCTTCTTTATGCACCAAGAGCTTGTAACACTCCAAAGAGAAAGGAAAAATTGAAATAGCATCATATGACCCCTTTAATATGCCAGGGTATTCTTTGAAGTACCATGCATTTTTAAATTACATTTAAATAGTCTTTACTGCAGTTTTACTGTAGTATACATTGCGCCATACCAGCATATATGAAATCTGACCACAAGTAAGAGGTTATGTCTCCTTTTTAAAAATTAAATTGATAAAAAAAAAGTTTAATGTTTAACAAATGTTATTCAAATATACAAATAAATAAAACAATTGATATTTTTTATTTAGTCATTTAGTCAGGATTATTATATTAAAGTATTTTTAATATGATGTTGAATTATTATAATATTTTGATCATTTTTATTCTGTTTTTTAAGGGTGAGGGGATATATAACACAATGTCTTTTTTGTGTTGAATCATACTGGGGGATGAGGTTTTGTAAGCAAATGTCACCAAAGGTCCACAGTGATCGTCTGTCCTCCGCCATCAAAAGCAATGCATTTGTTACCTCTTTGATCTTCATACTTTTAGCTGCTTTTTAAAATAATGATGTGTCTTTGTCTAGCTTTCAGAGACCCCATCAGAGAGACCGTGGAAGTGAAATTGGCAGCACATCCATTTTTTACTAAGAGAGGGTGACTGTTGTGTTATAGCACCCAAACCGCATGATTACAATCCATTCCCTGCAGAGTTACGATCCCGTATAAAGCACCTCTCTGGTTGGCTCTGACAGTAGGGAACCAGACGTGGCATGTAATGCATCACGAATAATGAGGAAGGAAAGGAGAGAGACAGTAATAATGGTCACCGTAAAACTCTCATGTGCTTTTTTGATTTTAGCCAGTTGTACTAGCTGTATGTAGTTTATTTCTAAGGCAAGCATCACTATACTATTGCTCATACTTTTTAACAAACCCCTTAAGTAGTAAACTTTGACATATATTGTAACTCTCATGTTTCTGTTACGGACATAAATAAAAATAAACAAATAAAAAGACTTTGTATTTTCACCTGGCATATAATAAAATGGATGGAAAGAATCCACAAACTCATAGCTACACTCTGGCAACCAATAAGAACATGGTAGGAACCTCATATCAACACAGTAAAACCACACAGATCACTTTAAGAACTGCATAACAATGCCCTGGCAACCAACAAGAACAGTGCAGTTAGGGCTGAAATGATTAGTCGACATTATCAACAAAAATAAAAATATTTTTGTTGCCGAATAGTCGCTTTATTTAATATGACCCCAACAGAAGAAAAAACATTGGGTCATGCTTTTAGGACCATGCAAAGGACCATGAGTCGGGACTCGAACTTGGGTTGCCAGAGTTGCAGTTGCACTATGTGTCAGTGCACTAACCACTAGTCTGTCAGTGCCGACGGTGTTGCCAAGTCTGCGTTTTTTAAGTGGAACTGGGCTGCTTTTGTACTGCTGCCATGGGTTAAAGCGAAACATCCCCCTGAAATTTGATTTTTACCAAGGTGGAACACAATTTTGATTTCTCAGTTTGATATACACAAGCAGCTCTTTACTGTTAGCGAACATCCCCACACGGCTGAGAGCGCATTTAGATGAATATAGAGATATGTGCTGCGAGCTTTCCTCTCAAAAACAAAATAAACACATTGGCACCAATAGCAGCGTGCCGACATATGGTGCCGTTGTGTTTCAGCCGTCCCGAGTTCGAGACCCAGCTCGCTGACTTTTCCTAACCCCACCCCCCCAAAAAAATAAAAAGGCAAAAAACTGCAAAAATAAATCATCAGGGCTTGCAAAATCGCTAGCTCGACGTCCCGGGGCTATTGTGTTTTCCAGTTGGGCTACCAAAATGTATCACCACTCTGCCGGAGGGGCTATCTTAAATACAGATCTCCCGCGGGTCCTTAAAAACTCCTAAAGTGAGTTGTATCAAACTTAAGGCCATAAAAAGTTTTAAATACGTTATGGTATAAGAAATGTCTTAATTATAATTTCAAGAGGTCTTACAATTGGGGACTGAAAGACAAGAGTCACCATATGGCTGGATTAAACTTCAAAAGGCAATGATGTCATTGAATAAATATAAGCGCTGCACGTTTCAAGTCAAAATGTGCAGAGCTGCTTTGTGTACAGCCCTTACCGGGGAAACCACAATATTTCAGTGCTCCTAAAGCGCCACCTCGTGGCAGAGAATGAATTTGCATTTCCATTAAGCCTTTCTTGCTGTTTATGGTCGGATCAATGATAATATCAAATCATGTTTTTATGCAGCAAACACAGAGTTGTAAATAAGAAATAAGTTAATGCGCCTTCTAAAAATCTAAACAATTAAGACAGTAATAGTATATTTATACGTTTTAAATTAATTTATATGCTTGATTTATCCCTTTTCATAAAAATGGTCTAAAGGCTGAAATGCTGTTGTATA
>NW_015625652.1:101850-113785 GCF_001515625.1 Sinocyclocheilus rhinocerous | reverse complement strand
AGAAAACGTATCCGCGTGGCGCAGCTGACACAGAACAGCATATGCTGTTTACAGGGTGATGCGGAGGAGACGAATTGTTGAATAAAGTTGTTTTTTTTTTTTTTTGCGCACAAAAAGTATTCTCGTAGCTTTGTAACATTACGGTTGAACCCCTGATGTCACATGGATTATTTTACCGATCTCCTTGCTACGTTTCTGGACTTGGGAACATTTCAGTTGCGTTATTGTCTATGCAGGGTCAGACAGCTCTCAGATTCCATCAAAAATATCTTAATTTGTGTTCCGAAGATGAACGAAGGTCTTACGGGTTTGAAACGACATGAGGGTGAGTAATTAATGACATAATTTTCATTTTTGGGTGAACTAACCCTTTAAAATGGGTCATAAATTGCCATACATTCATTTTTAAAAATTCAGCAGATACCCTGTAAATAGTGAAATAAAATTCCTTCCTTCATATTTGTTGATATTTGTGTATTGAAAATATTTTTGATCGACATTTAAACTCCTATCTGATATATATATATATTTTTTTTAAAAGGTCTTTTTTTTTATTTGGGCTAGTTAAATACATTTTCGGGCTACCAAAATTTGAAGAGTACCTGCCCGAAGGGCTACCAGGGATTTTGAAATTTTGCGAGCCCTGAATCTTAAAATAAATAAATAAATGAACACAACAAAAGTGACACCGTGGGAAAGCAGCAGTTAAGAAAGCGTCTGATCATAGCGATGTGGATGTTTGCACCATCTCTGCAATTAGGCACTCCAGTAAGTCCATCATGTTATTTATATAGCACTTTATACAAAAACTGCTTTAAAGCAAGCAGCTTTACAGTAGTTAAAAATGAAAAACATTGTCAGTGTCTCTTTCAGTTAGAATTACAATTTCTGATTTTCTGCTATAAAGCAGCTCTCCAGTGTGGAGCTGGAATAGAATATTTAAATGCAAAAGCTGAATACTTGATTTAAACCTACTGATTAATCATCGAAATAATATACAATTAGTTGATTAATTGTTATAATAATCATCAGATTAATCAATTATCAAAATAATCTTTTGTTGCGGCCCTAAATCCAGTGCAGCCAATCAGAACATTTTCAGAACCGCATAGCAACACACTAGCAACCAACAAGAGCACAATAGCAACGACATAGCAATGCATAATAAAACTGAATAGCAGCACCCTGGCAACCAACAGAAACACCTATCAACCGCATAGCTATGCAAAACAACCACTAAGAACACGTCAGGCATCACACACTGTCAAAATCTAGGTTTGTTGTAATGTAACCCTCTTCTCCTCTCTGTTTTTCATCATGCAGGTATTTTGTGTTGGACCCTGAGCTCGGCCAGCTTCAGTATTTCATCAATGAGCACAGTAAGAACCAGAAGCCACGAGGGTCCCTGCCCCTCATCGGCTCTTCAGTGGCCCCAAGCGATGAGTTTCCCTATATGTTCACAGTCTGTGCTGCAAATGGAGATTTCTTCAAACTACGGGGTGAGCATCTTTCCCTCGTCGGGGTTTCAATCCTTTGCTTTTGCTTTTAACATGGCAATTTGATCCCTTCCATCTCCGTTCTCCTTTAACTTGAGTCTCCTCACACTCTCTCGCGCAACGTCTCTTAAGGAAGTATCTCTTTGATATGTGTTTTTTCCCTAAGGCATCCCCCTTTATCTGTGATTTAGTTGTCCACGTTCACTCTTTCTTTCTCGCCAGCAACTTCCTCGTCAGATTAGATCTCTATACTTTCCCCTCTCTTTGTTTCTCTCGTGTCGTTTCAAGTATGCCAGGAGTCTTTTCATGGTTGGCATTCAGTGTATGCCACAATCTTTTATGATGGTTGGTTTTACATCAAAATTCACTTTCGGTCCGAGGCAGCTCTGAGAACTCATTTAGACTGTATCAGGAGTTTACAAGCAAAATGGCACCAGCCAAATCGGCCATTTGTAACAAAGGCAATTTTGGAGAGGTTGTGAGAGGATGGATTTCGCTGGAAAAAAAGCTGTCACCTCCAGCGTTATTCCCAGTAGTATGACAGACTTGCCGCGGGCAGAGTCTCGTCCGCTCCCAGTGTTCCAGCATTCTGAAATGATAATCTTCAGGTGCTATTTTTCTCATTTCACACCTTCTCTGTCTTACCCCGGGTTACAGACAAGCCACAAATTGAGTTTTTCGGTCTTGTGATGATAAAAAAGCTTGCATTTGTTCTACCTGGGTAACCATACCATACCATACCAAATGACCTTAAAACTAGATTTTCATAGGTCATATATATTAAAAACCCTGTTGGATCTTCTTTAGGCAAGACAGTGCGGAACAGATTTGGGGCTGTTTTGCTTCCTTAATCTGACTTCTTTCAGACTAGGGGAAAGAAAACATACACAATACACATAAAAGTGTTAATTTTATTATTGCTTTCTCTATGTGTTTCTGTAGTTTTTAATTGAAATGCATATCGTTTATAGGCCGTTTTCTCAAAATGAGTTTTTTTCTCATGCACAACACCAGAAATCTCCACTTCAGTAGCACTTACATGGTGATTTGTTTTCTGGCTGTTGACAGTATTTTACTGTATTTGAGTAAGTAAAGAATTTAATTTATGGAGTGATCCCCTCTATAAAATCCCCGCTACAAAAACATTAAAAAAGTATCTCATGACAAGAACATTAAACCTGGCTTTATCCAGAGTTCAGATTTTTGTTCTGCAAATGTATGCAAATTCCTGTATATTTAAGTAGAAAACCTATTTTCCATATTTAAACATAACATTTCAGAAAACATGTCTTATTTTACTGTGATTAATCAACTGGGGATTTATGGTGATATGTATTAGTTATCTGTTTTTAAATTTTAAAATATAATTTACTCAACCTCATGTCTTTCAAAACACATATGCTGTTATTTTTTCCATGTAACACAAAAGGAGAATTCTAAAGAATATTCACAATTTCCAGATAACAGTTTATGGTGACCATGAGCTGTCAAGCTCCGGGAAAAAAAGACATTATAATACATCGAACTGATCCATATGGAGGGCTGCAGGAGTGAGTCCTAAAACCTATAAATGAGTTTTAAACTTGCAGTTCCATTGTGCTGAAGTTTGGGTTTTTGAATAGGTTTTTAGTTAAATGCATGACATAAGTCTACATCAATAATACCACTCATGATTTTAAGTGTTTTGGCTTGAAAAGGTGGTTGCTAAATGGAACTACAGGTTGTCAGAACATTAAACGTCATCCCGGCAAATTCATCTATGCTTTAGTACGTTTTTACAGCCTCATGTTTATACTTGCCATTTTGGAAACTAACTAAAATTTTTACAGCTTGTAGATTTTAAATACAGAAAAGGATTTGTCAGAAACTTAATGATGGGAAAGTTAAGCAAACATGGTGTAGTTTGTTTATAGCCTAACTTTAGCTTTTTTAATTTTGGTGATTATATTTAGGCTTCGGAATTTATAAAAGTTGTCTTCATTTGTGAAGATGATCTTGATGGACAAAATGTAAGAATCATAAATGTTTGTCACAGAGCTTATTTTATGCAATAATCCAAAAGCCAATGGAAAAATCCATATCCTAAAATATGTCATCCCTGCAGCACTCTATAAACTTGTGAGCCGAAATTTGACATTATTCACCAAAAGTCATAAAATATGGAACATTTGGTTTCATATTGAATGGTGTTTGATTTCATTGACATCTAACCTGTGATATAAGGATAAAAGAATGTTAACATTTAAAAAAAAAAAGTTCAAGTAAAATGCATTTCTCATTATATGATCCCTTTAATATGCATGACTATTTATAAGGATTTAACAGACAACTTCATTATTTTTAATGAACATAATCAAATCCATTACGTTTTATGTTATGTTATGTTGTGTTTATTGAATTAAATTAGCTGTAGATGCAGCATGAATGGATGTGGCCATTTATAGTTCACATGTCTTCTTTTAGCTTGTGATGCGCGTGAGCAGCAGATGTGGATGACCCAGCTTCAGCTGTGCGCCCGTCGCCACTCAGACGGCAGTGCCAAGGTAACCCAGTTACATTTAACTCGGCACACTGTGCTCTCATTTCCTTCCTTTAAATCTTTTTCACTCCCTCTTGCTTTAGAAAGCAAAATGTTTGTCTTTTGATTTTGTTCACTCTGTCATCAATGATGTACTAACTGTCCTTTCTGTAAGTGCATCTTCTCTTGACATCCTTCCTGTCTTTGTCTCTGTCTCTCACATTCTGTGTACTGACTGACTCGCTCTCCATTTCCTCTGACCTCTCCAGACACTACTTCGATGACAAACTACCCCTGTAGTCTTGAGATTTGTGATGCTGTTACTCTCTCTGTCTCTTTTCAGTTCATCACACTGCATGTAAGGCTTATTGTAACGGGTGGCATTTCAAATGAGGTCATTAGCAAGTTTATACCTGTAAGCCTTGATTTGGCTTAATTCGTAGAGATGTGCTATTACTTTTCTACACAGTTTAGCTTGGTGGATGATAAAACAGGCAAATAAAAGCCATTGACTTACAGTGTACTAAAGGAGAATATATGGGCACCAGAAGATCATAGAGACTTGGCTTGGCAGTAAGCAACCACTTTTTCATTTTAGTTTTAGTAATTTTAGTACGTCAACTTACAGTTTTTAAGTTTAAGTTTTATATTCCCTTTTCTTTCAGCTTTATTTCAGTCAGTGAAAATGATTTTTAATAGTTAACACACTAATAACAACACTGCAGTGCATTTTCATATAAAACACCCGCGCCGTGTTATGATTTTGAAACGTGCAGTGCTCATGTTTATTCAACGAAGTCAAACGGCACAAATAAATCAATGTATGGGAAACTGGTAATGTATATCGAAATATCGGAAATGTGTTTAAAAATCATATCACCGTTATTGAAAAAAATTATATCGCGATACATATTGATATTGAATTATTGTCCAGCCCTAGGTAGGGGTGGGTGATATACCGGAAGACACAATTAACTGGTAGAGATTTTCAACTATCGTCTCTATTGCGGTTACAGGCTCACGTGGCGTTGCTGTGCTACGTGGTCACGAAAACGTACCATTTACGTGCGTTTTTAAGCATTGCGGTTTAAAAACAAGGGATTTTAAGCCATTGAAATGCAAACGAAAGAGAACTCATTTCGCTATACTTATGTATAGGAGTGCTGTCAGAGAGGCGCGCACATGTGGAGATGGTGCTCATAGAGCGCGGGAGTATTGAACCAAGTTATTTTTGCCGCTTTATACGCACACTTGTACTGTACGTGTCAATGCCCGTCTTTGCAATTATCCTTGTAAACACAGTAATTTTAGGTCTTAAGGGAAAGCAAACAGCTGAGAAAGAAAACACATGTAACAGTATATTGGATCCGGGCAACTCTTAAAGTGACAGCAGTCTAATATTCCTGCTGTCGTTCATGTTAATCAAACAACAAAAGAGACAAAATCTCTCACTACTCTTGCCTAAATCACTTTTGTAACTTTAATAAAAGAGAAATATATATTTATTTCACACTGTGAAGAATATGCATTTGTAATTAATAATTTGATTACTTTATACAATGTGTAGCATTTCTTATTTATTTGTTCTACTGTCGTTTTTTTGTGCTATTGCTTGTAATTAGTTTCTTAGTCTTATTTAATCACTTACTGTTTACTTGTCTTCAGTGAGCTTGAGTTTGTTTGTTTTTTAATTTAGGTTAGTAATTTTTTTTGTGATATTGAAACTGGTGACTAGCATTATAACATTTCTATGGTATCAAAAATTTTGGTATTATAAAGACTTTATTTAAAGCAAAAATAACTATATTGTGATATATATATTGTTACTGTGAAATAAAATCACTCATACCGTGATGTAAGATTTTGGTCACATTGCCCATCCCTATTTTGACCTTATAATCATGCACATATGTACAGACTTGCTAGTGTTATCCACAGTTTTAATTATGGTTATTATAATTCATTGAGCAATAAAATAAGTAGCTGTATGGAAGCATATGATCTATACATGTGACAGCTCACCTGACATGATCATATACTGTAAGCGTGGTCTTATTTCTCTTTTTTTATCCACATAGCATGGTTTATCTTTTTCCAAAAGTATAAACAATAGTTTGATACTGATTGGAGAAACAGTGTGTCAGTTCACTTATCATGTGACAAAAACACACTGCGTGTCACACGCTCTTTCCCACTATTGTCTGACTCTGAACACTCAGTGATTTGTATGTTTAACCTTTACAGAGTTAAACTTTAAGCATTCACCTCCATTAAGACATGTCATTAAATCATGCCTCAAGATGCATAATGTTTGTTTTGCTCCCTGAAAGAGATTCAAATGGATGTTTAAATTCAGTAATATACATTCGGCAGACTGTTTTAGGCAGATGGTGTTGTGTCCAATTATTTATTGTAATTTTCAGCGCTCTTGAGTGGCAGAATAATGATAACTTCAGTCAGATCTGAAAATGAGTGTTTACAAATGGGAGAGACCGGCGTTATCCACTAATTTAGAACGCGGATTTAATGCAAATGAATTTAGCCTTGAGGCTAAAACATTGTTTGACTTCTGTTAGCATTCATTTTCAATATATGACCAACAAATGGCAGTCTAATAACACAAGCCAGTGTTGGCTGCTAATGTATTCTTAGAAAAAGGAAAAACCTTGCAGTCTCTTTGATTAATCACATTATAAGCAAAGTAATTTGAAACCACACAAATCTGGGCCTGGACTTCATCATCGGCCTAAGACCAAATATATTACATTACCAGTGTGTTATATTTATTCATTTAAAGACTTAATCCATAATGCATGCAACAGATGCTTCATGTATTCTCTACACTTGGTGTGCTTATTTTTTATTTTATTTTTTAACATAACTCTGAAAGTTAGTGTATGTATTTTATTATTCACTGCACTGATTGCCTGCTGCAGTGTTAGCAGAGTATTAATTTTTTTGTGAAGGTCCATTATGTGTTTCTACTTAAAATTTTATTTTTGAAAGAAATTAAAACTTTGATTCAGCAAGGATGCACTAAACTGAACAAAAAGTGACAGTAAAGACATTTACATTGTTACAAAAGATTTACTTTTCAAATACATGCTGTTCTTTTTCCTCTTTTCTGTTAATCAAAGAATCCTGAATTTTTTTTTATCATGTTTAAACAAAAATACTGAAACAAAAATGTGTCAGTTGTTTCAACGCAGCTGTTTTCACCATTAATAATAATAATAATATTTTTTAAACACCAAATCAGTATATTAGAATGATTTCTGAAGGATCACGTGATACTGGAGACTGGAGTAATGGCTGCTGAAAATTCACCACAGGAATAAATGACATTTTAAAATATATTGAAACAGAAAACAGTTCATTTTAAATTGTAATATTATTGTACAATATTAAAATCTGAATCTGAATTCAGTATCTGAATTTTAATTCAAATTTCCCGATATGTGCTGTTCTATTGGTGCGTTCAAGTCATGTCGGATAGATCGTATTTACGAGTTGAACGCACATGAACGCCACCACAAAGTCGTTATTACGAGTGGGAAACTCGAAATTTTCTTTAAGCCCTGAGTTTCCGAGTTGGGGGCGTGTCAGTGAGAAAACGTGTCGGATGCAATGGATGCATCCAAAGACTAGATATGCAGCATCTGTATTGATGGTAAATTTGTTGAAATTAATAAAATGATTAATTTTTTGTAATGTAAAATAAAACTATATGTTACATATACAAAATATTATATTATTGTATAATTACCAAAGAACATATAATGATTCAGTTTACATCACCTTCATAAATTGAATAAAAACAGAAAAAAGCAAAAAACACAATGACTCACATTCTTTATTCATCATTTTGTAGATGTAAAGTTTAAAAAATCATTGAATTTTATGGGAAAAAAAGTAAAATCGCCACATTGTTCCGAGCAAAGTGACTTGAACGCACCTGACGTCGTTATTACGACTTGTCAACTCGTAAGTACGAACGTCCCAGGAGGACTTGAACGCAGCATGAACATCCCTGCTATAAGGGGTTCTAAGGGTCTGTATAATCTATGACTTATGTAACCTGGTAGTCAGTGCTAAAATCTCATATGACTGAACAATGGACTGCCATTAGACTGCGAGAATGCAATTACATGAGGTTGGGGGAGCTCCATCGGACCTGAATAAAATACTCATTGCCGCATGTACAGAAAACCTCATAACGTGGTCTCATTTTGGGTCATATCAAAGAGTGCGATCTTCCTTCAAGCCTAAGAGTCTGTTTAGCAGCACCCAGGGGAGCAATGTTCTCTTGCATTTCTCAAGAATGCACAGGTGCTGTTGTTTTTTTTTTGTTTTTTTTACCTAAATACATCCTCCTCTGTTTGTTTGATATGAATAATTTTTATATAGAGCATGACTTTGGGAATGTTGCTGTTCTGAGACTGATTTCTATGTTTTTTGGCAACTCGGATCTTCTTATAGGTGTTTGCTAAGGCCAGTATGCTGATTTAGTGCTCAAAAAACATTTCTTATTATTCATTATTTTATCAATGTTTACAAGTTGTGCTGCTTAATATTTTTGTGGAAACTGATACATTTTGTTCAGGATTTTTTTGTGTGTGTTTTTAAATGTCTTTTCTGTCACTTTCAAATTTAATGCTGAATAAAGTATCAATTTCTTAAAAAAAAAAAATAAATCCGTGTCCATTAAAGAATAGACCTGAACTACAGTGGTGGCCAAAATTATTAGAACACCTGACGGATCTGAAAATATTGACCTTTTTTGCCTCCAAAACATGATTTCATTTCATAATGTTCATGAAACATGCAGATGGTTGCTCTGAGCACAACAGATATCAGATGAAGTGATTCGTACTGTTTTTATCCACTTTTAACTTTAGTATTTGGTATGTCCACCTTTTGCAGCACATCTTTCTGGCATAGTGTCAGAATGTTATCCCATGCCTTCTGCCAATGTTATCCCTAATGTTATGCCATGCCTTCTGCAACTCAAGCCAAAGGCTTTCCTTTGAATGTACAATAGATCTGTCCAGTTTATTTTCCAACTCGCCCCAAATTTGCTCGATGGGGTTGAGGTCTGGACTTTGAGGGGGCCAGTCCATCATTTTCAATGTTCCAGCAGATTCCTTCCATCGCAGGTAGTTTCGGCAATAGTTCGTTTTAGGGGTATTGCAATGACCATTTCAACAAAAACAACTGAAACCTCTTAAATATGACAAGTGCTCTAATAATTTTGCCCACCACTGCATGTCTAGGGATGAGATTAAGAATATTATACAAAGCTTTTTTGCTCTTCAGCCAGTAACCAGTCTTCCATGACACCCCAGAAACCATGTAGCTGTATGGTTAAAAAAAAAAAAAAAAAAAACCCAAACTCCACAGAAATATGGAAGAAAGTTTTGCAGTCTTAAAAAAATATATAAATCTAGTTAGACTTGTGATTTTTGTAAAAGCATGCATTAGACACTTGCTTTTATGCATTTTTCATCAGCAGTGCACTAAATGCTTTGTGAATCACAGACAAATGATGTCTCTGATTAGCTGTGATGGAATGAGATTGCAGTTCTCAGGTTGTGCTGAAGAGCTTTTAGAGATGAAAGCATTTCAAACGAGTGACAACCTTTATCTCTCTGCTGTGGAGAACAGTACTCCACAGGCAGCTCTCTCCTCCTCCCTCTGCCGTCTCATATTGCACTTTTTCCCACCATGCACTGCCCTTGCTTCCTCTCCCCCTCCCTGTCTGTATGTGGCTGCTGTCTTGGTTGTGTCAGGCCGATGATGCTCTTTTGCGTGATGGCAGACCGTGCTGGCGGCACAGGGCCGGTGTCTGTTCCCATGGGGAAGCGAGGCCTGGGCGCCTGCTCTCCCTCTTCCTCCTGCTGCTGCCATTGCTGCTATCTCTTTCAGGGCTGCACCTCCTCCTCCTGCAACACATCCTCTTCCTCCTCCACTGGCCGGACCCGCAGCTTCTCCCTGCACCCGCACCCCATCCCACAGTGCTCCTCCATCTCCGCCCAAAGACAGACCCCCCAGCACGGGACACCTGCCTCTGTCATCACCATCACCCACCACAAGTCTCCCACCGCCAGCCAACGGGCCTGCAGTCAGCATCCTGCAGGACTGCACCAGGTCAAAGAGGTATGGACAGAGCCAGCTAGCCACTGTTATTAAACACACTGACGTTTCGCAGTGTCTGTCAGGGTTTTTTATTTGATTTAACTCTTTGATGCAAATTTAGGAATTTTTTTTGGGCCTGTCAGTATTTTCATTAGTCACACCATAGTTATTATTAATTTAATTTTTAGCAACATAAATTTATTAAAACATGTTTTAAAAATGTTCTATTTTGCCACACTAAACTTAGCAATACACACGTTTAAAATGCACAATAAACATGTCTGTCAAAACGATCTCAAAGGAGGCTTTTATTAAGCAAATCAAGGAGTGAATTACTCATCCTCTGTTTTTAAAACAGACATTTGTTGGGCTTGATTCAAGTTAATGCACAATGAGGCGCACACTTTTTATTTAGTCTTATTGAATAGACGATAAACAGTTTATATTCTAAAATCTATTTAAAGGTTGTGTTCTGTGAAAATTAAATAACATTTGGATGTAAATGGTCGGCATAAAAGTAGTGTGCGGCTAAACCGGCTGCGTCCTGTGGATCACCTTTATCTGATTGTCCGGGTCCGGAATCATTAAGCACGGCATTAATATCTTCATCAGAGTTTTTCGTTGTCTCCAGATTTCTCTGCAGTTCGTGTATGTTGTTAAAAACGTGGAACATCATTTTATTCCACACAACAGGCAAGCATTACCGTTAAGTCTATTATCCACCAAAATGCAGATTCGCCACGTGACAATTCTTACGCAAATGAGATTGAGGGAGACGTTAAGTTTGTTTTGATTTATTAATTTACTTACAATAACAATTTAAAATGTATTAACTTTTACGTATTCACTTTTACATGTATTATTAACTGCATTATATGCAGTTTTACTTCATAGAAAAAATGGTATAAATAAATATTTAGTAAAATTCTTAAATCGCTATGGGGGAGCCAGGCCCCCCCGGCCCCCCCACAAGCTACGCCCATGCCCTGGACCACAAAACCAGTCATAAGTAGCACGGGTATATTTGTAGCAATAGCCAAAAATACATTGTATGGGTCAAAATGATAAATTTTTCAAATTGATCAAAATCATTAGGATATAAAGTAAAGATCATGTTCCATGAAGATATTTTGTAAATTTCCTACCATAAATATATCAAAACTTAATTTTTTATTAGTAATATGCATTGCCAAGAACTTCATTTGGGCAACTTTAAAGGTGATTTTCTCAATATTTAGATTTTTTTGCATCAGATTCCAGATTTACAAATAATTGTATGTCGGCCAAATATTGTCCTATCCTAACAAACCATACATCAATGGAAAGCTTATTTATTCAGCTTCCAGCTGATGTATAAATCCCAATTTCGAAAAATTGACCCTTATGACTGGTTTTAATGGTCCAGGGTCACATATTATATATTATATTATATTTTAACTTGCTTTATATATTTTATTTATATGTAACGTTATATCTAATTTTATATTATATGCTTGTTTTTTATATTATATGCATTTTCCTATAAATGTTACATTGTAGTTACATAAAACTTTTATTGGATTGCTTATTTGTTCATTTAAGATTTATTTTTAGCAACATGTTTCTATAAAAGTGAGAAATTATACATATACTACAACACACACACACACACATATACAGTGGGTACGGAAAGTATTCAGACCCCCTTAAATTTTTCACTCTTTGTTATATTGCAGCCATTTGCTAAAATCATTTAAGTTAATTTTTTTTCCTCATTAATGTACACACAGCACCCCATATTGACAGA
>NW_015625652.1:96347-101790 GCF_001515625.1 Sinocyclocheilus rhinocerous | reverse complement strand
GATTTTTTTGCACCCTCAGATTCCAGATTTTCAAATAATTGTATGTCGGCCAAATATTGTCCTATCCTAACAAACCATACATCAATGGAAAGCTTATTTATTCAGCTTCCAGCTGATGTATAAATCCCAATTTCGAAAAATTGACCCTTATGACTGGTTTTAATGGTCCAGGGTCACATATTATATATTATATTATATTTTAACTTGCTTTATATATTTTATTTATATGTAACGTTATATCTAATTTTATATTATATGCTTGTTTTTTATATTATATGCATTTTCCTATAAATGTTACATTGTAGTTACATAAAACTTTTATTGGATTGCTTATTTGTTCATTTAAGATTTATTTTTAGCAACATGTTTCTATAAAAGTGAGAAATTATACATATACTACAACACACACACACACACATATACAGTGGGTACGGAAAGTATTCAGACCCCCTTAAATTTTTCACTCTTTGTTATATTGCAGCCATTTGCTAAAATCATTTAAGTTAATTTTTTTTCCTCATTAATGTACACACAGCACCCCATATTGACAGAAAAACACAGAATTGTTGACATCTTTGCAGATTTATTAAAAAAGAAAAACTGAAATATCACATGATCCTAACTATGATATCCTCTGTGGGCATTTATTTCTACTTTAACCATGAACGGATCGCTTTCAGATGCACACCTCACTAGTGGGGTCGGTTTGCAGTTGGCGTTTCACAGTTGTTCACAGTTTAAGTCAAGGTGAACCCATATAAATGTCTTTCATAAACGTCATACTGTCAACAGCCTTACCTATTTAACCATAACAACTTAATGAGCAGCAGAAAATAATATACCCGCTCATACGAGTACTCGTGCCGCATTGCAATGCGCTCAGAAGAGGGAGCACTCATTCTTAAAGGGGCCACATCTCTATTTCACTCGTTACCTGTTGGGCTTACAGCAATTATAGTACTTTCATAGAGTGTAGCAGCAATATCATTGAATTCAGATTTCGTTATTATCGAATTTTTAATAGCAGTATGCATAGCAAATCAAGTCAAATTATCACTGTTGTTTATAGCAGCAGCAGCAGAAAGTATCTGGTTGCATGAAATTTCAGTGATAACACATGGGGTAAGTAACTCTTTAAAATTGAAATAGGCTTTTATTACTTTGTTTATTTAACAGGGCGTACGAGATTTTGTGAATTCTTCAAAGCGAAATAGGCATTATTTGTTTGCGTTTCATTGTTTAATAAAGACTCTTAGTAATTCTAAGTACCTTCGTGCAGCTGTAGCAGCAGTATGCATAGCTATTCAGATCACAATTTTTAGTTAATTTAATAGCAGCAGAATGGCATCGCAAATTCAGATGCAATGTTAGAAGTAATATCAGCAGCAGTCTACATAGCAACCAATTATTATTGCTAATATAGCAGGGGCAGCAGAAAGTAGTTGCATGAAATTTCAGTGATAATGCATGGATGGGCTACGGCAATTCTAGTACTTTCATGGAGCGTAGCAGCAGTATCCATAGAATCAGATTGCGTTATTAGCTAATTATTAATAGCAGTATGCATAGCAAATCAAATTATGCATTTAGTTGCCAGCAGTATCCATAGAATTTCAGATTGCATTATTAGCAAATTATTAATAGCAGCATGCATAGCAAATCAAAACATGTGTTTAGTTGCAGCAGCAGTAGGTAGACCGTAGTTTACATTCACATTTATTCATGTTGCAGATGCTTTTATCCAAAGCAACTTACAATTGCTGAAGTTTCAGTGACTAAAAATGGATGGTATGTGAACTCCTCAAGCGAATAGGCATCACTTGCGTTTCATTTATTTAAAAGGGGCTTAGCAATTCGAAGTACCTTTGTGCAGCTGTAGCAGCAGTATGCATAGTTATTTAGATTGCATGTAGCGAATTTAATAGCAGCAGCATGCATAGCAAATTCATATGTAATGTTAGAAATAATATTAGCAGCAGGAAGTCAAATTGTTGCTAATATAGCAGCGGCAGCAGAAAGTACTTTAGTTGCTTGAAATTTCAGTGTAGCAATTCTAAGTACCTTTGTGCAGCTGTAGCAGCAGTATGCATAGTTATTCAGATTGCATGTAGCGAATTTAATAGCAGCAGCATGCATAGCAAATTCATATGTAATGTTAGAAATAATATTAGCGGCAGGAAGTCAAATTGTTGCTAATATAGCAGCGGCAGCAGAAAGTACTTTAGTTGCTTGAAATTTCAGTGATAACGCATTTCACTTAAAATAGTAACTATTTTAAGTGAAATAGGCATTTATGCATAGCTATTCAGATCGCTAGTTTAGTGAATTTTAATAACAGCAGCACACATAGCAAAATTCAGACGCAATGTTAGAAATATTAGCAGCAGTCTGCATGGCATATTCAGAGAGTTAAACGACTTGGCACAGCTGATTGGTTCATGCTGCATATGCAGCCAATGAGCTTACTGCCTTGCATTTATATGGCTGGCTAGCATTCACTAGAGATTCCTGCAGCGCGCTTTCAGAGTTTCTCTGAAACCCTCCACCTTCCCCAGCTCCACCTGTATAGATCTGCTACGGGTTATTTTATATGCTATTTGTGCAGCAGCAGTATGTCTTAAATACTCACGGCACCGTATCGCCATATGCATTGGCAGTAGCAAGTTCCTGTACTTGCTTGCAGCAGCAATTAACATTGTCATATCCATCACCATGTTAAATCTTCCGAGAGTTGTCATGATTGAAATATATATACTATATATATAGTTACAAAAATAACATTTGTCAGTTATGATGCAAAACATTGCTCATTGGTTTGCAAATTTCATTTTTACTGATGCTTCCAGGTCTGTCAGAAATCAGTTGTGCTATTTCTACAAAACCTATCTATGTAACTTTAGCTTGGTAATATATTTACAGTAAATCAATCCAGTTTCTGCAACCATATTCCATTCATTAAAGTACAATTTTATATTCAAGTTTGCAAGATACTGTGTTAAAGGGGTTATATGACCTCTTTTGGAAGACCAAACAAAGTAGTTTTGCTTTCACAACGAAACAGCGTCACACACCTACAGTGAGCAGAGGCCGGGGGCTAGCGTGAGGAATGGGGCGTTATGCAAATCTTCCCACAGAACGACGTAGGTATGTTGGGGCATGTTAGAACGAGTTTTAGGTAGGTGTGGCTGACTCTTAACTTTTATAAAGAATATCTCTTTGGATTTGAGACTTTAGTCTTTGCAACTTTACAGATCTTCTTTATGCACCAAGAGCTTGTAACACTCCAAAGAGAAAGGAAAAATTGAAATCGCATCATATGACCCCTTTAAAGGTCTGTCCACTATAGTAGATGAAAAAGGGTTAATATTAAATATTGTCTGTCTGTTCTGCCAAAGAGTTTTGAATTGTCACATGTTAGTAGTTATTACACATAGCACACAGTCTTTTGCTTTAAGCTTTGAAGGTTGACGGTGGTTCAATATGTAGTCAGCAGCACTGCCAGTGTTGAGCTGACTCCCTTATGGAGCGTCTCAACCTCGGCTGGCCTGTGAGTGCTGCGTCAGCATCAGAAAGTGGCTGTTCAGCAGGAAGCTTGTCATCACATTGTTTTGACATTGTTGCAGTTATACCTCACAGCAGAGTGAGAATGTTAGAAATGGTCAGTTTTGACTCAAAACTACACGAATTGCACTCATTCTCATTCACATACGAGTACTGAATGAAACGACTGCCAAACCTAGCATCACTATTACTATTGCTCATAGATGAATCCTTATGCCAAAGTATAATAGTTAAATAGTTCGAATAGTTCACCCAAAAATGTAAATTTGCTGAATATTTACTCACTCAGATAATTTAAGATGTAGATGCGTTTGTTTCTTCACAACAGATTTAAGTTCAAACTGATAAAAGCTGATAAAACATCACAATAATGCACAAGTAATCAACACAGTTCCATCATTTGCATTATTAAGTGATTATGGTGTTGTTTTTGTCAGATGTTTGAACGCTCATTCTGACGGCACCCATTCACTTCAGAGGATCCATTGGTGAGCAAGTGAGGTAATTCTAAAGATTCTAATCTTTTCTGATGAAGAAACAAACTCATCTACACCTTGGATGGAGTACATTTTCAGCAAATTTTTAGTTGGACGATTCCTTGAAAATTTGGCATGTAGCTCGGCTAGTACTGCTTGTAGAGTTGGGTCTGAGGGGCCGTTTACACGACAACGTTTTCAGCCAAAAACAGGAAACTTTTTATGCATTTTGCCTGTTCGTTTACATGACAACGGGATTTTGGGGACTGAAAACGCTTATTTTTGAAAACGGGTTTCAAAGTGCAAGTTTTTGAAAATGCCACCGTTATCGTTTCCGTGTAAACACCCAATACGGGAATCTTTGGAAACGGTGACGTCATGTGCGTGCGTAGTGCGTGTTAGGTTTTTTTTGTAGTATGTGTTAGGTATGTACACATCTGCAGTACGTGTTGATTTTAAAGGCAAGTGCGAATTGTTTTGAAAACGTTGTGTATACGTGAAACTTTTTAAAAACGCAAGGGAAAAACTTTTCCGTTTTGACTGCATTGTTGTCGTGTAAACGTAGCCTGAGTCGAGTTTTAGTTTTTAACCAATTGAGTTTGAGTGGGAGACATTTATTTATGTCTTTTTATCTTAATTTTAAGTTGTTATTTTTTTTTATCTTTTATACAACATTTGATGTGGATTTGTCTGTACGCTGAAAAATTTCTGCATCCAAAATGTCCAAGTCCAATTCCATTAACAATTGAAGTCCCAGTCCCGAATCCAAATACTCCAACTCTGACTGCTTGTGCTACAAAAAATGTACAGCACTTCAAACTGCTGTTATAAATAACCAGACTGAAGGTTTTTGCAGGGGATGATCAAACAATCAAAATAATCCTATAGACGTAAACTGAATTTATGCCTCATTTAATATTGAAGAATCTTATCTAAGAAACTTGCTTTTGGATTGTTTTAAACCGTTAGTTTGTATGACCCTAGTGTGATATTTTCCTGACAACCAGCTGCTTTTTCTGGCTCTTAGGCCATATTTTTGTCCTCAAATTAGATGACACTGTCACTTTCGCTGACAGTCCAAAGGAAACATGCAGCAAGTCATTGGAAACCATCTGAGATTCATAAAATGCGCTTTCAAAATGTGTGTGCATCTAAGCAGTGAGGTGAAAATTATTATTAGCAATTTCTCTGAATATCTTGCCAGCGTGTTAGGCAGAATATTTTACTGGGTGTAAAGCTTGCAAGCGTGTTTAAAGGGACAGTTCTTCTAAACTCTGTAATTATTTACTCGCCTTCATGTCATTGTAAACCTGTATGACTTTCTTAGGGATGAGTAAATACTACAACATTGTCATTTTTGGGTAACTATCTAAAGTGAGTGTAAAAACTTAATGACGTTCTCTTTC
>NW_015625652.1:89964-94095 GCF_001515625.1 Sinocyclocheilus rhinocerous | reverse complement strand
AATTGTAAGGGGCCGTTTACACGACAACGTTTTCAGCCAAAAATGGGAAACTTTTTATGTGTTTTGCCTATTCGTTTACACGACAACGGCGTTTTGGGGACTGAAAACGCATATTTTTGAAAAACAGGTTTCAAAGTGCAAGGTTTCGATTTTAAAGGCAAGCGCGGACAAAATGGTGGAGTATATGGTACTGTTATTGCTGCTCATAATGCTTCTTCAGCTTCTTCAGCAAAGTGTGGATTTACTTCACCAATATTACAACCAACAGCGGAGATGCATCATATAATCGTACTTTTCCGTTTTGACTGCATTGTTGTCGTGTAAACGTAGCCTGAGTCGAGTTTTAGTTTTTAACCAATTGAGTTTGAGTGGGAGACATTTATTTATGTCTTTTTATCTTAATTTTAAGTTGTTATTTTTTTTTATCTTTTATACAACATTTGATGTGGATTTGTCTGTACGCTGAAAAATTTCTGCATCCAAAATGTCCAAGTCCAATTCCATTAACAATTGAAGTCCCAGTCCCGAATCCAAATACTCCAACTCTGACTGCTTGTGCTACAAAAAATGTACAGCACTTCAAACTGCTGTTATAAATAACCAGACTGAAGGTTTTTGCAGGGGATGATCAAACAATCAAAATAATCCTATAGACGTAAACTGAATTTATGCCTCATTTAATATTGAAGAATCTTATCTAAGAAACTTGCTTTTGGATTGTTTTAAACCGTTAGTTTGTATGACCCTAGTGTGATATTTTCCTGACAACCAGCTGCTTTTTCTGGCTCTTAGGCCATATTTTTGTCCTCAAATTAGATGACACTGTCACTTTTGCTGACAGTCCAAAGGAAACATGCAGCAAGTCATTGGAAACCATCTGAGATTCATAAAATGCGCTTTCAAAATGTGTGTGCATCTAAGCAGTGAGGTGAAAATTATTATTAGCAATTTCTCTGAATATCTTGCCAGCGTGTTAGGCAGAATGTTTTACTGGGTGTAAAGCTTGCAAGCGTGTTTAAAGGGACAGTTCTTCTAAACTCTGTAATTATTTACTCGCCTTCATGTCATTGTAAACCTGTATGACTTTCTTAGGGATGAGTAAATACTACAACATTGTCATTTTTGGGTAACTATCTAAAGTGAGTGTAAAAACTTAATGACGTTCTCTTTCTATGTAGAATTTTGTGGGGCATTCAATTCTCCTCCCATTCATCTGTCTTCAGTCAAACCCCACTAAATCATCTTTCTTGGCCGTGGAGCCAACCCACCCCCATACACCTATTTAAACTCATCCAGGTCCATTTACACCTGCTGATATGGAGCTCAAAAGAGGTAATCTCCGGGCTGTCAGTCAAAGATGTGGCTAGCGCCTGTGCTTTTGAAAAGACAACCAGACACGGAGAGACAACTTCTCCTTTGCCGACTGGAGATAGCCGAGACTCTTTTTTTCATATTCAGACCATTTGCTTTCATCTCTAATACCTTTTTCAGCAGGTGGAATTCTGTATATTTTGTAGTACATTTTGAGGTTTTGCTAAAAGTTTTTTTTCCCTCCATCAGCACTTCATATTCTGTAGGCGTATTAACTTGGAGTCTCTAATGTTCAAAGTATTCTTTTTAATGCCACTAGCATCACTAAACTAAAAATGGTCATGCAAAAAAAAAAATATATAAAGACAGTCCAAAGGAAACATGCAGCAAGTCATTGGAAACCATCTGAGATTCATAAAATGCGCTTTCAAAATGTGTGTGCATCTAAGCAGTGAGGTGAAAATTATTATTAGCAATTTCTCTGAATATCTTGCCAGCGTGTTAGGCAGAATGTTTTGGTGGGTGTAAAGCTTGCAAGCGTGTTTAAAGGGACAGTTCTTCTAAACTCTGTAATTATTTACTCGCCTTCATGTCATTGTAAACCTGTATGACTTTCTTAGGGATGAGTAAATACTACAACATTGTCATTTTTGGGTAACTATCTAAAGTGAGTGTAAAAACTTAATGACGTTCTCTTTCGATGTAGTATTTTGTGGGGCATTCAATTCTCCTCTTTATTAGCAATTTCTCTGAATATCTTGCCAGCGTGTTAGGCAGAATATTTTACTGGGTGTAAAGCTTGCAAGCGTGTTTAAAGGGACAGTTCTTCTAAACTCTGTCATTATTTACTCGCCTTCATGTCATTGTAAACCTGTATGACTTTCTTAGGGATGAGTAAATACTACAACATTGTCATTTTGGGGTAACTATCTAAAGTGAGTGTAAAAACTTAATGACGTTCTCTTTCTATGTAGAATTGGTATCTCTTCTCACTAAATTGTCCTGGAATTACTTTAGTCAAATTCTAATTTGCGCTTGGAGAAGCTTTGTGAAAAAGTGCTTTGTGAAGCTTTTGTTTGCAGAGAAACATAAGCTCTGTTCCAAATGTGCTGCCTATCCATACAGCATTTTAAGGCATCATAGACAAACTGCTAATGCATAATTATGCTGCCTTAGATACTTTCTTTTGGCCAAATTTGGAGAAAGAAATTGCATGTGAAAAAATGCACCCAAGATGGCAGATGAGTTCTAAATATATGCAAATACTACAAAATATAAGTACATTTACAAAATGGTATTGATTAACATTCTCATCTAACAAAAAAATATATATATAAAGATATATATATATATGTGTGTGTGTGTGTGTATTTGTTTTGATAAATAGAAAGCTTAAAGCTGCAGTCCGTAACTTTTGGCGCTCTAGCGGTTAATAAACAGAACTGCGTGCGTCTTGCTGTAGAACATTGTAGCCGGAGCTACTTCTCTCTGTTTATGTCTATGACGAATCATGCAGGTACTGGGATACTCCGCAGCGGAACCTACCCGAACCAGTCTAAAATAGTCTGAATATAAACACTTATTATAGGTGTACCGTAGTGATTCAGAACAAGCCAAAAACACGGTTTGGAAAATGGATTCATGGTGTACTCACTTATTATATAAATGTTGTAAATTTTGAACACAAAAAAGTTACGTACTGCAGCTTTAAAAGAACAGAATTTATTTGAAATGGGAAACTTTTGTAACAATGCTTCCTAAATAAAATCCTATAGACGTAAACTGAATTTATGCCTCATTTAATATTGAAGAATCTTATCTAAGAAACTTGCTTTTGGATTGTTTTAAACCGTTAGTTTGTATGACCCTAGTGTGATATTTTCCTGACAACCAGCTGCTTTTTCTGGCTCTTAGGCCATATTTTTGTCCTCAAATTAGATGACACTGTCACTTTTGCTGACAGTCCAAAGGAAACATGCAGCAAGTCATTGGAAACCATCTGAGATTCATAAAATGCGCTTTCAAAATGTGTGTGCATCTAAGCAGTGAGGTGAAAATTATTATTAGCAATTTCTCTGAATATCTTGCCAGCGTGTTAGGCAGAATGTTTTACTGGGTGTAAAGCTTGCAAGCGTGTTTAAAGGGACAGTTCTTCTAAACTCTGTAATTATTTACTCGCCTTCATGTCATTGTAAACCTGTATGACTTTCTTAGGGATGAGTAAATACTACAACATTGTCATTTTTGGGTAACTATCTAAAGTGAGTGTAAAAACTTAATGACGTTCTCTTTCGATGTAGTATTTTGTGGGGCATTCAATTCTCCTCTCATTCATCTGTCTTCAGTCAAACCCCACTAAATCATCTTTCTTGGCCGTGGAGCCAACCCACCCCCATACACCTATTTAAACTCATCCAGGTCCATTTACACCTGCTGATATGGAGCTCAAAAGAGGTAATCTCCGGGCTGTCAGTCAAAGATGTGGCTAGCGCCTGTGCTTTTGAAAAGACAACCAGACACGGAGAGACAACTTCTCCTTTGCCGACTGGAGATAGCCGAGACTCTTTTTTTCATATTCAGACCATTTGCTTTCATCTCTAATACCTTTTTCAGCAGGTGGAATTCTGTATATTTTGTAGTACATTTTGAGGTTTTGCTAAAAGTTTTTTTTCCCTCCATCAGCACTTCATATTCTGTAGGCGTATTAACTTGGAGTCTCTAATGTTCAAAGTATTCTTTTTAATGCCACTAGCATCACTAAACTAAAAATGGTCATGCAAAAAAAAAAATATATAAATATATATATATATATATATATGT
>NW_015625652.1:87616-89871 GCF_001515625.1 Sinocyclocheilus rhinocerous | reverse complement strand
GCGGAAGAACATTGTAGCCGGAGCTACTTCTCTCTGTTTATGTCTATGACGAATCATGCAGGTACTGGGATACTCCGCAGCGGAACCTACCCGAACCAGTCTAAAATAGTCTGAATATAAACACTTATTATAGGTGTACCGTAGTGATTCAGAACAAGCCAAAAACACGGTTTGGAAAATGGATTCATGGTGTACTCACTTATTATATAAATGTTGTAAATTTTGAACACAAAAAAGTTACGTACTGCAGCTTTAAAAGAACAGAATTTATTTGAAATGGGAAACTTTTGTAACAATGTTGAAGTCTTTATTGTCACTTTTGATTAATTTAATGCATCCTTGCTAAATAAAAGTATTAAATTCTTTCAAAAATAAATCTAGTGACCCTGAACTTTTGAATGGTAGTGTGCAGCCTGCAATGTAAGCTGGGATAGCAGATTGTATTGTAATATTGAAAGAAATGACACGCATTACCTATAGAAATGGTTTTGAAAGGCTCCATGAATTGAAGTGACTGTCGTTATAGTTGCACGCATTTTAATTATTCTGCTGTGTTTATTTTTATCCATGGCTTGATGTGCAATTAGTCACACTGTTTCCCCTCAACAAGTGTGGAAGAGTGGAAATTGCATTCACACAGAAATCATTAGTGAAGATTAGAGATTATCATCTTTATAGGGATGTGTTGATGTGTCTGTTGGAAGGTGGACAGGACTTGGTCTTGTATAATTCTGAAGGTATTCTGAAAACATTTGACTGCAGAATGGTATGATTGACCATTGAGTATAAAATGTTCTATAGATTTGTGGCAGAATTTATTTATTTATTTATTTATTTTTTATTTTTTGCATAACAGGATTTGTATATCTAACTGAAAGAAAACCGTATGCGGCCTTGTTTACTTTTATTTGACCCTCTTTTTGCCAACACCTTCTTTTTGGTACATACTGTAAAGTAAATTAGCTGATGGTTTGATTCAGCAAAGCTACCAGAGTGAATACCTAAGGCACAAAGTTGATTATTTGTATGTAAAAGCATGTCTACACATTATGCTACAAATTTAGAGCAAAAAAAAAAATTTTTTTTTAAATGTGGGATCAGAAAGGTGTTTCTTTCCTTTTTTTAGGATTTAAATTTTATTACTTTTAATTTTACTTTTAATAACTTTTAATTTTATTCAGCAAGAATGCATAAAATTGATCGAAGGTGACCGTATAGACAAATAACAATATAACAAACGATTTCTGTCTCAAATTAATGTTGTTCTGTGTTCTATTTATCAAGGAATCTTTAAAAAAAAAAAGATCATAGTTTCTGCAAAAAAAAAAAAAATTGAGCAGTACAACAGTTTCAACATTCGTAATAATAAGAAATGTTACTTGAGCACCAAATCAGCATATCAAAATGATGAATATAATGAAACAGCAAACAGTAATTTATTTTTAAATACATTTATTTAACATTTTATTTCTAAAATATTTCACAAATGACTTTTTCTGTATGTTTGATCAAATAAATGCAGAACTGGTGAGCATTTGGTGAGGCTAAAAGACCCCAAACTTAGTGCTTTCCAAATGTATTTATTTTGTAGCCAAAGTTAAATTAAGTTCCAGTGACATTGCATGTCCTTTAAGAGCACATGCGAGAGAAAAAAGATGTGTGTGTGTAAAAGTGACAGTGATTGAGAGTGACTGAGAGAACTGTAACCTTTCTGACTATGAACATTTTGAGTGAAAAATGAAAAATACAAGACAAAGAAAGACGAGAGGAAAAAAGAGCTGGACTACAAGGAATTGATTTTCTGTTCATTCTACAATATTGTTACATGAGTAACACGCCCTGAGAGGTGTGCTAAAATTATCTGTGCTTTCTGTCAGTACTTCAAGAATATAGTCAAAACCTCAAGAGTATAGAAGACAAACCATTATACTCTTGCTTACTCTTAAATAATGGATTACTATATACTCTTAAAGGAATTATGGGTAAGGCCAGACGAGGCATGGGCCGGTATGAGATTTTGACGGTATGATAACCTTAAGCAAAAATATCACGGTTTCATGGTATCACGGTATTGTCGTTACAGCTCTAAAATGTGTTATTTTTAAATGACTGAGTAAAAAAAACAAAAAAAAACAAAAAACTTTTTTCCGCTGACCACAATATATTTTGTTTTTGAGCAACATACAGAATATTAGGAACAGTAGAATTTGTTTATTTTTTCTTTGATTTGTTTCCTAAAAAGAAGAAAAATTAAG
>NW_015625652.1:53321-87578 GCF_001515625.1 Sinocyclocheilus rhinocerous | reverse complement strand
AAAAACGCCTCGGGCTCGTTTTTTTGGTTTTTGACGCGCCGCGTTAAAAACTGGCCGACCATGAGATTGGCGCTTTTGTTCACGTGCCTGGAGCTGCTGAAGTTACAGTAAAACACGACTTGGTGGCGCTCAAGCACAAAACGGTCTTGCCGAGCACACATTGATACCTAACGACAAAGAGGAAGTAAGTAGACCAAGAAGATGCATCGAGGCTAGATGAATGTAGAGCTGCTGGTCTCATTGGTGTCTGAACACAAAGGGCTTTATGACAAACGCGACAGCGACTACAAAAATCTCGATAAGAGGGAGTTGTTATGGAGAGGAATTGCAGATCAAATAGGATTCGATGTGTACAGGGGTATTTCTGTTTTTCATTAAGTGCCATCTAATGTCAGGGAGTGAATTTGCACATTCACTCGGCTCATCGCCTGCGAAAATCGCTTGGGTATGAACACAAAAGACACGTCAAAAAAACGTCGCAGATAAGCGCGCGCGATAATTGTCCTGGTGTGTACGAGGCTTTACTCTCTACACTGCACTCAACCTGAGGGATTCCTACACTTTCAGTCTTTGAGGAGGACATGAAAAACAGCGCATACCGCAGGAACTGTATAACGGAAAATATTAGCGGTTTTGAAACCGTGACATTTTCAAATCGCGGTATACCTTGAAACCGGTAATCGGCCCATGCCTATAGGCCAGACTCAAACCTGAGTCACCTGCATTAGCATTATTAATGTGCTAAACACTGATTACATTCTTCATATGTTCGTCTTTAGTGTTCCATGTTAGAAAGAAAGTCATACAGGTTTGTAACGACATGAGGGAGAGTAAATTTTTGGGTGAACTATCCCTTTAATGCTATTTTAGTCTTTTTCTCTCAGCATTATACAACAGTTTTGAGTGTGTGTGATCTCTCAGCTCCTGAATCTTGATCAGTACTGAACCTGTGCGCAGGGGTCCATGGGAATTCTGTGCTGAGAGCAGATGACAGCTGTGATGCCCGTCTCTTTCCTTTAATACTCACTAAAAAAGAGAAATGGATCAAGGAAAGAGTATAAAGAGACGGATCAATTTTTCATGAGAGCTGGGTTATGAGCAACCGCAAAATCTCTTCTGTGCTCAAATTTTGCCATGCTGTAGCAGACAGACAGGACAGTTATTATAGAAATCAGGAGAAAGATTTATCAGGTTAATCAGGTTAACAACAACAGGAGGAGGAGGGTCGTGTTAAAGTTGCAGATCAAATAGGATTCGATGTGTACCGGGCTATTTCTGTTTTTCATTAAGTGCCATCTAATGTCAGGGAGTGAATTTGCACATTCACTCGGCTCATCGCCTGCGAAAATCGCTTGGGTATGAACACAAAAGACGCGTCAAAAAACATCGCAGATAAGCGCGCGCGATAATCGTCCCGGTGTGTACGAGGCTTTACTCTCTACACCGCACTCAACCTGAGGGATTCCTACACTTTCAGTCTTTGAGGAGGACATGAAAAACAGCGCATACCGCAGGAACTGTATAACGGAAAATATTAGCGGTTTTGAAACCGTGACATTTTCAAATCGCGGTATACCTTGAAACCGGTAATCGGCCCATGCCTATAGGCCAGACTCAAACCTGAGTCACCTGCATTAGCATTATTAATGTGCTAAACACTGATTACATTCTTCATATGTTCGTCTTTAGTGTTCCATGTTAGAAAGAAAGTCATACAGGTTTGTAACGACATGAGGGAGAGTAAATTTTTGGGTGAACTATCCCTTTAATGCTATTTTAGTCTTTTTCTCTCAGCATTATACAACAGTTTTGAGTGTGTGTGATCTCTCAGCTCCTGAATCTTGATCAGTACTGAACCTGTGCGCAGGGGTCCATGGGAATTCTGTGCTGAGAGCAGATGACAGCTGTGATGCCCGTCTCTTTCCTTTAATACTCACTAAAAAAGAGAAATGGATCAAGGAGAGAGTATAAAGAGACGGATCAATTTTTCATGAGAGCTGGGTTATGAGCAACCACAAAATCTCTTCTGTGCTCAAAGTTTGCCATGCTGTAGCAGACAGACAGGACAGTTATTATAGAAATCCCATTTTGCTTGTCGCAGAGAGAGCTGGTAGTGATATCCCTGTTTCAGTGAATTATTTAAAGATGACATCAATGTCTGTGCACCAAACACAGTCTAACCTGTCAAACCACATTTAAAAGGATAGTTTCCTGTCTTTGAAATTTCACCCTTTTCTATGTAACATTTTAAACAACCTATGGGTTTTGCAACAACTTGCAACAACAAGAGTGAGTAATAATGGCAGAACTTTAATATTATTGCCTTAAAAGGTTCATTTAGTGTATTTTCATACACTACTGTTCAAAAGTTTCCTTCACTAGTAGGTTTTATTTATTTATTTTTTTAAATACATTGATGCCTCTATTCAGCTGGGATGCATTAAATTGATCAAAAATTACAGTAAGGACTTGCAATGCTACAAATGATATCTTAATATGAATAATGTTCTTTTGAACTTTCAATTTATCAGAGAATCCTAGGAAATGTGTGTCCCAGTTTACACTGTAGATATTAAGCTGCACAACTGTTTTCAGCATGGATAACAATAATAAATGTTCCAAATCGCCATTAGAGTGATTTCTGAAAGTTCACGTGACACTAAAGTGGAGTAATGGCTGCTGAAAATTCAGTTTTGCTTCACAGGAATAAATTAAATTTTGAAATATATTAAAACAGAAAACAATTATTTTAAATTGCAATAATATTTCACAATATTTGTTTTTACTGTATTTTCAATCAAATGAATGCAACCTTTTTGAGCATAAAATCTTTTCAAAAGAGAAAAAACTAAAACTTACAGACCCCAAACTTTTGAAAAGTGTATGTGCATCTTTTATATAATCTTATTTGTTTCTGAGTGTTTATTATTATATTTAGATAAAATCTTAGCTGTTTCAGAGAAACGGATATCTTGAGGAGACTCTAATGTTCCTTTTAAGAGTGTAAGTTTCCTCCATTAAAACTACAGCTGTGCTGTAATAGTGTTGCAATCTCTGAAGTGTTGGAATGGAGGGAGGAGAGACTGAGCGACCTACAGTGATGAGTCACATCCTGTAACTTTCTGCTCCTCTTCAGCTATCTGTCTGCTTTTCATTAGAGCTGCTCAATATCCACACCACCACAAAAGCCCATGGTCATTACCTTCATGACGGACTCAAACGGAGGTTGCAAACACTACAAACTTTCCCTCACGTCTCGCTTCATGATCACAAAACATCCCCTACTTAATGCACATTAGAGTTTTCATAAACGCCTAATAAGGGTAAACTCAGCAACATACACCCAAATATGTCATATATTCACTGTCTCTGGGATTTGCAGTTGACAGCATGTGGTTTGTTTGAACACTTGTGCAGAGAGGAAGATAGGATTGAGCTAATCCTGGAGATTACTTTCACTCCGCGAGGATTGCAGGTGTCTCAATCAGACACCTGGAATACAATCCCCTGGATTAGATTATTGTACTATACTTCTCATTTCTTCTTTACCTCAATATGTATTATTTTATTTCTTTGTGATTTAATCAGTCAACTTTATTGTCATTTTAAGCACATCACATGACAATTGATAAAAACAATTATGTGTGTATATGTGCACACGAAGACAGCATGTATTTAAAAAAAAACAGTAAATATTACAACATTAACCATTTGTTATATTGTTAACAATACATGCTATGTTAATATATTTATAAATGTAATTTTTTCCTGTGTTGGCAAAGCTCAGTTACTCCAGTCCATTACTCCAGTATTCAGTGTCACATGATCCTTCAGAAATTATTCTAATGTTGATTTGATGGTTAAAAACATCAACGTTGTTATTATTATCAATGTTGAACAGTTGTGCTGCATAATATTCTTGTTGCACAACAGAGGTTTACTGTTAAAATTAAAAAGAAAACAGATGTGATTATTCTTTTAAAAATAAAGATTTATTAATATTTATTAGCCGTAGTAGCATTGAGTCTTAAGACTGCTAAATAGTAATTTCACGTTAATCAGATCTTGTTTTAAATGTGTGCTGAAATAAATACTGGAAAAGATCGATTCGCGGCTTTTGAGAATCGATATCGAATCGACGTCATTTAAAAAAAACGATTAATCGAAAAATCTTTTTTTTTTGCCCAACTCTAATAATAATGTATAAATGTATTAAAGTTTCCACAGCCACAAGATTAATAGACGTAGGTAGGTAGGTAGGTAGGTAGATAGATAGATAGATAGATAGATTCTTCCATCAGTTGTCCATCCATTTTTATAATAATGTTAGATTTTACATTACTTTGTAATTCAAGTCAGTATGAAATTAAAATTGACTATACAGATACAAAAATAATGATAATATATGTGTCCATTATTCCAAAAAAAAGTCTAATCAAAACTTGCTCCTGGGTCTGAAATTACTTTCCTTTTGGAGCACCTACTTTTAATGATCTAATCATTTCATAATGAATAAAATTAGGTCCTGCCCTATTTTTTTCTAACTGAATATTAAGATTGAAACAGAAATATTTCACTCTACAGGAGTAAAATAAGATGCTGTACAAATGCTGTGTACAAGCTGGCAGTGTGTGCCTGTGTAAATATTACAGAAATCCAAAGTTCTATCATGAAACTCTAGATGGCGCAGTCCGATCTAGACAGGTCTAACTCAATCTGACATAATGACATCATTCACATGGCAAAGCTGATTGGTTATTTTTGTATCAGCAGCCAATTAGCTTGCTGCTCAACATTCAAATACTTGGCTAGTGCTTGCTGTAGCAGTTGCAGCGCGCTTCAGAAACCCTCCACCTTCCCCAGCTCCACCTGTATAGATCTGCTGTGGGGTGATCCATATATGCTACCTATGGGGGTTTTCATATATGTTATATGTGCAGCAGCATTATTTCTTATATGCTTACAGCAGCATGTTGTGGATGTATTAGCAGTATCAAGTCTCTGTACCTGCTATGCCGCAGCAGATCTACTCTGCCAAGACCAAACACATTAACATTGTCATGTACATTACCATACCAAACCCTTCAAGGGTTGTCATGATAGAACTAATTTTGTACAGTTTTTAAGTGCGTTCTAATCAAGGATTCATTTACTGGACGGCTGTTCTGTGGATAATAGAAAGCCCAACTCAAGTAGCTCTAAATACAAATGTGTGCTGTTCAAATTTATTTAATTAAGATGTTTTAGAAGTCCAAATGGAATTGATGAGAAGGCTTTCAGTTGATCTGTTTTTTTTTTAGGTCATGTCCCAGGCAGAAGGCCAACAGAAGAACCTGGTGAATTCCATCGAGTCGTTGCCGAGCCGCGGGCCGCTGTCCTCCCTGGACCAGGACCTGCTCCTGCTCAAAGCCACGTCTGCAGCCACACTCAGCTGTCTGGGAGAATGCCTGAGTATCCTTCAGCACAACGTGTGCCAGGCGGCCCAACACATCACCCACAGCCACATGCAGGGATCAAATACAGGCAAGAATATGGCACTGTCTGTCTCTTCTGAAATGTGTGATGTGTGTTAGTGCGGTGTGCCAAAATGTGTCCTCTTGTTACATCACATATAATATTATTGTTTGATTTATAGCAAACATAATTTGAAGCTCAATGTCCACAAATTTTCTTAATGGTGAATTTTTTTATTAATGTTAATTGCTGTGTAAGATAACAGATATCATCCTGTGTGCAGATAACGTCTCTAATTGGTCAAGGCCCAAAATCGCCTCAGAAGGCAATGTGAAGATTGGAGAATTGACACATAACAACACCTCAACTAGACATCAGCCCCACTCTCCACTTCACAGGAACAATGAACAGCTCAAAGACACAGAGGTACTCACAAACACACATATATTATGTTTTTCCTAACATCTTTTACATTCTATATAGCAGTTGCCACTGTAGATAGCAGTACTATTTTATTTTATTTATTTTACTTTACATTTAATTTAATTTTTTCTTTATTTTTTCTTTTCTTTTAATTTAATTTAATTTAATTTTAATTTAATTTATTTTTAATTTAATTTTTCTATTCTATTCTATTCATTGCTTGAAATTTGATCCATTGCTGTCACTGTTGGACAATGTTACTGCATATTGCATACTGCATATTAGTAGTAACTAAATTATTTACTTGGTCTCGTATATGATCTTGTTTCATTTTATTTTGTCACAGAGGTACTCAGAAATGCAGATATATTATGTTTTTTCATAACATTTTATTTGATTTTAATGTTATTTTTAATTGAATTGAATTGAATTTTATTATTAATTTATTTTAATGTTATTTTTAATTGAATTGAATTGAATTTTAAATTTAATTTAATTTATTTTAATTTAATTATTCTATTCTATTCTATTCTATTCTATTCTATTCCCTGCCTGAAATTTGATTCATTGCTGTCACTGTTGGACAATGTTACTACATAGTTTATATATTATCTGTCCTCGTATATGATCTTGTATTTCATTTTATTAGGTCACAGAGGTACTCAGAAATGCAGATATATTTTGTTTTATATCTATGACACTTTCTGAAAATGTATCTGTTACTGTCACTGTTGGACAGCATTACTTTAGAAAAATTAGTACTTTAGACACTATGTGGTCTTGGATTTCATTTTACTTTGTTTTTGCAATAGACTTCTCATCCAAATTTCTGAGGTGGCACTTTCGCCCTCGCCTCCTCAAAGAAACGCCCCTGCAATATAGTCATCATTACACCCATCATTATCATTCTGAAACTGGCAGCTCTGTGACACGCTACTTATCACTTTAAAAGGGAGATGATCTTTCAGGGGTAAAATCTGTCACCGGGATCCGTTCAGCTTTTCTGATAATAGCCCAAAAAATCAGAATGGTCTCTGACTCATTTAAAGACTCCCGTAGAGTAGACACGTCTTTGAAAAGTTTCAAATATGTGTCTGCGCTATTGTGCGTGTGCCTGCCAGGCTTCTAACGTGAAGGAGTGGAAGAGGAGCACTAATTGGACGTGTTCTAGTTTTAGCGTCTGTGGCGGGTGACTGAGGATACCCACAATCCCTCTGGAGCCCTGAATGAGTCAGTCGTCCCTCTTGGAAACCTTTTATCCGCCTGCGCTTCTCTGGGCTGCTGTTTCTTGGACGCAAGCGTGTGCAACTGTTTGTTTGCGCGCACGCGGTGGCGTATGTATAAATACACGTTAATTTGTGTGTGCGCGTATGCCTGAAGGGAGCTAATTCATTTTGCGGTTGCTTTGTGTGTGCTTGTCATTAAATCGGCTCCCTGTGAGGACGAACATGCTCCCAGAATGCAGCAGACAGAATTTGAGCTACGTTTTTTTCTCTGATATACTCGTGATAATGTATCTAATTAATTTAACGTTGTGACTCATATCATTAAACCTTTAAATGACTCTGCACTGTTGAAAATTAAGAAGGTGATGATGGCATGATGCTGAAGTGTAAAGCAAATGCATGGCACATGTGTACTTCAGTTATTTTAAGGTGCTTCCAGCACCGAATGCAATTTTAACAGACGCAACATCAGCATCGACTGCATGGCTCATGGATTATCTGGGCATGAAACTGTGCCAGCGCAGACAGTGAAATATGCTGATGTATCTGAGGTCTGAAATGAGTTTGTATGAGCTCCATCAATCAATCCCATCATACTGCATTTGAGATCCGGCTCCAGGCGCCTCCTTTTTCGGGCAGTGTGTTGCTGTATGGATTCTGTGTGGCACAGTGGATTGTGGCCGCGTCACGCAGGAGTGCTCTGGTTATCTTTTATCACACTGTGTGTATTGTAGCCCTGGAGATACATAATTATCTGAAGCTTTCGCGCTGCGTAATGTTATTGCCAGCTGCAAAAAGCCACTTCAGCTGCTGTGGGAATTAAAGGAATAGTTCATCTACAAATGAAAAGCTGGTCATCATTTACTCACCCTTATTTCGTTCCAAACCTGTATGACTTTCTTATATCCATAGAGCGCAAAAGGCGACTTTTTGAAGAAAATCCTGGTTGCTGTTTTCAATATGTGAAAAAGCTTAAAAGACTTAAAGTAGCATTGAAGTAGTCTATATGAATTGTAAAGAATATACAATAAATGAAAATTCAGTCATTAATTACTCACCCTCATGTCGTTCCAAACCCGTAAGACCTTCGTTCATCTTCGGAACACAAATTAAGATATTTTTGATGAAATCCAAGAGCTTTTTGACCCTGCAGACAGCAATGCAACTACTATGTTCAAGGCCCAAAAAGGTAGTAAGGGCACCAATAAAATAGTCGACGTGACATCAGTGGTTCAACCGTATTATACACTAATATGCTATTTACATTAACTCCACCCACCAGCGTGTGCTTGGGCTAGACAAGACTACAAAAAACACCTGGTAAACAGCAGCTGCAGTGGCATAGGTAGTAAAGTGCGTAGCAGTAACTTTTTGATGCGATGAACCCGAGTTTGAATCCGCCTTTTGCCAAACTTGTTCTTCTCCATTTCCTCATCACACATCACATCGGAAAGGTATATATTTTCAATAAAAAATAAGTAAATAATCAAAAAGTCAAAAATAATGTTCAATAAGTCAAAGAATATTTATCAGGTAGGGGGTAGGGAGGGCTTATTGTCTCAAAAAGGCATCTATTTAATTTGAATAAAAATACACTCAGTACGTTATTATTGCATACTGTTTTATAATGTACTACAATACTGGTGCAAATATCTGCCACTTTACACTAAGAAGTATAAATAGCATCTAACTACTATTTACACTAATTGCAAAGAAAATACTGCTATTTTTGCGTAGTATTAATAGAATCTATCGCTATTTGCATGTAGTGTAAATAGCATCAATTAGCTGCCAAAGTTTTATTTTTGGATGAACTGTCCCTTTAAGTCATTATTCACTGAAAAAAAAATGACATCCACCCTAGCTCTCAATTCTCACACTGTTTACAAATGAACCATTCTTTTGAGTGAATTGTTTGATATAGTTTACAAAACAGTTCTGAATGATTTGTTAACAAATCAGACTGATCCCAGTCTTGGGTTCAACTCTCTGTATAATGGTTAACAACCCGTTGGAGGGGAAAGTTATCCATGAATAACAACTTAAATTTGAGTCTTTTCATGGCACGCGTTATAGCATGCACCTCTTATGGATCACTTACAGTATATCAGGGTTTCCCAAGCTGGGGTTTGTGAGTTTATAATTATAAAAACTTATTAAAAAAAATATATATATATATATATATATACAGTAAATAATAAAAAAAGAAGATTAGGTTATGTGCATGTCGTGACCATTAACAAACATCAGAAAAATATGAAAATGAAAATTTGTCGTTATGGTTTGTTTCAAGCAAATATTTTAGGTCATCCCTGATTTATATGAAGCTTCCCCTTATATGAAATTTCCCCATTGTATTTGAAATGAGAGCAAATTATGACATAATACTCATGTTCCGATATTTTATTTTGTATTTTATTTTTAATTAAAGCAATCCAGTTCTGTTATATGAGCAGTTGCCCGGAACTAACTGCTGTATAACATTTATAATGCATTGACCTTGACCTAGCAAGTGGAATATTTATTTAAATTTATATTTTAGAATTCCAATCTTGTTATTAAAGCAGACTCATCAGAATGCATCATTACTTATTCTGCACGAGTTTGGGATATTGTAATTGATTTTGACAGACAGGGCCATGGGTCGATGGCGTAGCTACTCACCTGATGAGAAACGCCTGGCCGATGGTTCAGCCGTAACAGTTTAAAATTCACGGGGATTGCTCAAGGATCGGGGGAACACAACAAATGATTAGCCAAGCGATTTATTCAGCAGCCGTCCCAGTGATTCTTCTTGTCTGAATGCAGAAACAGTGAGACATGCTGTAAAACAACAGTGCTGCTCGAGAGGTTATAAATCTTGGCTGCGCTGCGGACTGGAGCGAAAGGGCTTCTCTTTTATCACCGCTGGCCAAACGCCAAAGCATTTGTCTGAATGTGATACTGAATCTTTTAATTGACAAACACGTACCTTTGCACCTGCAGATTGTGTTTGCTCTCATGTAAATGAAACTCTTGTGGCAGATTGCCTATTGTTTTCATTATTAGAATGGTTGTACTTCATCGCAATCACCAGTAGAGGAAAGCAGAGAGCAGAAAGGATTGCAGTGATTGAAGATTACACGTGAACTGCAGAGAAAAGCAGTCATGACTAGCAGTCACGACAGTATAAAGCTGTCTGGGAAGGAGTTTGTGTAATGTACACAAAGCATTTAATGGTTCTTTTTTTAAGACAATGTTTTTATTGGATTCTTGGACAACTGGGATTGAAATGAGGCTGTCAGCAGTCTCAAGAAGAGAGAGAGAGAGATCTCAGTGTTGTCTGTGGACCAGCGTGCCTTTCTTTCCTGTCTGTTCATGGTCTGACAGCTCGCTCTTCTGCTCTGTCAGAGGAAAATAACGGCAGCAAAACTGCAGGGAGCAGAAAAACAAACCCGAGCTATGAGACATGGCCCGTCAAGCATACATATCCCAGATGTTTGACAGGAGAGGCATCGGTGCAAATCCTTGTCGAGATTCAAATTGTTGTGTGGATGGGTGTTGGGGTGTGTGTGTGTGTGTGTGTGTGTGGCTAGAAGGCAATCATATGTCCTCGTCTCTGCTGGGGACGAAAGGTAACACCCTCAGAGGCACAACACGGAGGGTTTGGATTTGTGTGCTTGGAAATGGAAAAGATTTTACAGCGGTCAGTTGACCAGTCATACTGGGCCATAGCTAAGGCAGGGGTTACATGGGAATCATGAGGAATTTATTGATTTCTTGTTCAGATTTTGATTCCAGTGATTATGATTCACTAATTCATTGTGTGTTGTTTTATAGATGAGCATTGAACTAAAAGAGAAAAAATATATTTTTTAATTTTTTCATAATTTTTTTCAAATATTTTTTCATATTTTTTTTTCTGCAGTTATAATTGCACTTGCTATTACAGTTGTTCAGTTTCTTTAAAAAAATATCTAAATGTGACTTTATTAGTTCAATTGAGTACATTTTCTTATTTTTTTCTTTAATTTGCCAGTAATTTAGTACTAAAATTATTCAGTTTACTTATACTATGGCAGTAAATAAGCTAAATGTTGTTATTATTATTATTATTATTATTATTATTATATCAATGTAATATAAAATAATTTTATAATAATATTTTAAATTGTATAATGTAAATGTAGTTTGTACTGTAAGTTAAGATATTACTACTAATAATAATATTTTGTTAATGTAATGTAAAATAATATTATAATATTTTAAAATGTAAAGAAGTAGTATGTAGTTCAGAGTTCAAGTTTTTTAAATTATTATTTTATTGATATAATGTAAAAGAATATTGCAATAGTATTTAATAATTTAAAAAGTAACTTTGTCTTTAAAATACTAGTACTATTAATAATTTATATATGTAATGTTAAATAGTTTAATACATTTTAAAATGAATAAAGTAAACTACAAACTACATATACTTATTACATTTTAATAAGTATATGTACACTTATAAGTACACTTGCACCGCTCTTGTTTAGCCTGTATATGCTCCCACTAAGTCAAATAATGAGAAAGAACCAAATTGCCTATCACAGCTATGCAGATGATACCCAGATTTACCTAGCCTTATCACCAAATGACTACAGCCCCATTGACTCCCTCTGCCAATGCATTGATGAAATTAACAGTTGGATGTGCCAGAACTTCCTTCAGTTAAACAAGGAAAAAACTGAAGTCATTGCATTTGGAAGCAAATATGAAGTTCTCAAGGTGAATGCATACCTTGACTCTAGGGGTTTGACAACTAAAAATCAAGTCAGGAATCTTGGTGTGATTCTGGAGACAGACCTTAGTTTCAGTAGTCATGTCAAAGCAGTAACTAAATCAGCATACTATCATCTCAAAAACATTGCAAGAATTAGATGTTTTGTTTCCAGTCAAGACTGCTTGTTCAATTAACTTCCAGCAGGGTGGACTATTGTAATGGTCTCCGCACCGGCCTTCCCAAGAAGACCATTAGACAGCCACAGCTCATACAGAACGCTGCTGCCAGGATTCTGACTAGAACCAGAAAATCTGAGCATATTACACCAGTCCTCAGGTCCTTACACTGGCTTCCAGTTATATTTAGGATTGATTTTAAAGTACTTTTACTCGTTTATAAATCACTCAATGGCCTAGGACCTAAATACATAGCAGATATGTTCACTGAATATAAACCTAACAGACCACTCAGATCATTAGGATCGAGTCAGTTAGAAATACCAAGGGTTCACACAAAACAAGGGGAGTCTGCTTTTAGTTATTATGCCGCCCGCAGTTGGAATCAGCTTCCAGAAGAGATCAGATGTGCTAAAACATTAGTCACATTTAAATGCAGACTCAAAACTCATCTGTTTAGCTGTGCATTCATTGAATGAGCACTGTGCGATGTCCGAACTGATTGCACTATATTCTATGTATGTTTTAAATTCATTTTAAACCTCTTAAATCAATTTTTAAATCATTTTCAAAGTTTTAAATTCCTTGTTTTATTATTATTTTTTATTATTTTTTCATTTCTTTTATGTAAAGCACTTTGAATTACCATTGTGTATGAAAGGTGCTATATAAATAAACTTGCCTTGCCTTTAAAATGTATTAAATTATTTTACTTTACATTATTAATAGAAGATATTAGTAGTAGTAGTAGTGGTAGTAACATTTTAAAACTACAAGCTAAACGATAAACTACATTTTACTTTTTAAATTTTTGAAATTATTATATTTTACATTACATTGATAAAATATATTTAAAAAAATACAAACCTACACACACACACACACACACACACACACACACACACACACACAAAAGTACATTTTACTTAAGTTTTTATTATTATTATTATTATTTTAAATAAGATTGGGATGGTGAATTCAAATGGTTGTGTTATTCATTATCATTTTATTCACCCCTGAGATCTGTTTATTTCTGCAGACTATTATAATTTTATTGGTAGAGTTCATTAAAGGCTCTTTGTCTCAGGTACGTGGTTTCATCTTGTTCTCAGTGCGTGGGCACTTCCATTAACTGCGTCCCTGAAGACAACGTGCTGCCGCTGATTATTAATTCATGATGGTGGTGCTGTTTTAAACACTGCTTTCCCACCAGCTCATGCTGTTTTCCCAGGAGCCCTAACATGATGTCACGTCACCTGACCAAAGTCAGCTGATTTTTTATGATCAGTCCTAAAAAGGAAGGTTTCAACAAACAGTGTCTCCCACTACAGACTTTTTACCATTTGCAGTCTAAGCATTTTCACACATATCTCACAACTCCTTTGAACCCCACTGTATTTCATCTAGAGTGTATAATAGAGCTAATTGCATTGTGTACAAAAAGCATCTCTGTGTGCTAAGCTGAAACCTGGAGCCAGAGTTGTGCTTTGAGTTGTGTTTGTGAACAAAAAACATTGCAGAGTATAATCTGAGATCATGCCAATGACTAATGTGAAGTGTATAGTACACACTTAATCCTCTGACTAGGGGATTTTCTCATTTTCTCTCCCCTTTTTTCTTTCCTCTGTTGCTCATCACACACTGTGATGAGGCTGTGTTCTGAATAGCATACTATACTCTTACTATTTATGCAGTATGTAGTTTGAGTTTTTTTCTATTAAAACCAATGAAAATTGATGATGTGATGTCAGTCAAGATTTAATCACATTTTTTTTTCTCAAAATAAAATTTAATTAAAAATGCAATGGACCTTTTTTTTTTTCATTTTCTAAGATTGTGTAATGAGGTCAGGTGACTACAGCATACTACTGTATACCATACTTTGTATACTGTGCAATATGCAGTATTCTAGTGTTGCATAATGAAATACCACACACACACATATGCATGCACACACTAGGTTCAGGAGGTTCCCGTGGAGTCCTGTGCGGATCGGGTCGTGTCATGGGACCGCACGAGGATTAAACACATCATATGATACTGATCAAATGATACTGAACACATCACAAACTCATACTGTACTTACATCATGGCAGATACTGTTTTTTTTCTCCTTGCTTTACTGCATTTATACATTACTGTTCAAAAGTTTGGGCTCAGTGAGACTTTTTTTTCCTTTTTGAAATAAATTAATATTTTTTATTCTGCTAGGATGCATTTAATTGATCAAAAGTGAAAGTAGAGATATTTATAATGCTACAAAAGATTTCTATTTCAAATAAATGCTGTTCTTTTGAACCTTGTTTTCATCAAAGAATCCTAAGAAAAGTGTATAACAGTTTCCACAGAAATATTAATCAGCACAACATATGTTTTTAACATTAATAATAATAATAATAATAAATGTTCAGCATATTAGAATGATTTCTGAATGATCATGTGACACTGAAGACTGGAGTAATGACTGCTGGAAATTCAGCTTTGGCATCAAAGGAATAAATTGCATTTTATAATTTAAAAAAAAATATTTATTTAAATTGTAAAAACATTTCACAATTTATACTGTTTTTACTGCATTTTTTTTTGATAAAATAAATGCAGCTTTAAAATTGAAAAAATCTCACCGACCCCAAACATTTTGAACAATGCCGTTTATTTATACGTTCATTACTTTAAAAAGTAAAAAATAAAAAAAATGTAAAACCAAAAAAGTGTCTTTGAGAAATCCTAAAATTTAAAGCATTACTTCCCTAATGCACCAAGGGTTTGTTTTTATACTTGTGTTAACTAGTGCCGGTGTGTTAACTAGTGTTGGAGCAGTAACTAAAGTGGATGTTTGGTCAACTGGGAGTGACTGGACAAGTACATTTACATGCCCTTTGATTTTAATAATTTGCCTTTAATCTGACTGAAACCAAATTTGTCCAGCTAACTACACTTGTCCTCAGCATTGTGTGCTTGCTCTGAGAAACAGAGGTGATGCTCGACATGTGTGCATTATAATGGGGACGAGGCAGATGTGGAATTGGTGCAAATGCACTACGAAAGTGATTTAAGGTGGGAGTGGCTTTGACAGATTGAAGGTCATTTGAAGGGTCTCAATTTAATCTCTTCACCGGTCATGATCTCTCTCTCTCTACTATATAATGTCAACTCCATCCTCCATGAACCAGAGCAAACAAACCTCATGAAGTTCAGCTGTACTTTGAGCAAGCGGTTTGTGGTGAATCGAGGCAGCATTAGAGCGAGAGAGAGAGAGTACAGGCTGGCAGAGTGGGAGGGAGCAGCGCTTCCTTGGCTCAGGGACAGCTGGGCAGCCAGATAAGAGTGTCAGAGTTAGTGAGAGATCGTGAAAGAGAGAGTTTTGTGGATACCACCACAGTCAAACTATGAGATGAACACCCAAGAGCGTATTTCTGAACCAGCCCTGAAATGAATGTAAGTTTGATGCATGTTTATCCTGTTGGCGAGAGGCAGGGGTGACTCTCTGGAATGCTGGGAGTGAGGGAAGTTGGAAACTTCAGTCATTGCTGTAATGTTTTTATTGGCTCATGTTGTTCATGTTTTTATGCCAGTATTTTTGCATATTAAGTCTAGCAGTGGAAAATACCATTGCTTAGAGGTTGCTCTTTAGAAGCTCAAGTGACAAAGTGGTGTTCTTATGTATGTATCAACTTCATCTCAGATGTTTCTCAAAATGTCCTTAGGAGGAATAAAAGGAACAAAAATGAGACCATTTTAACTCCGTATAGAGCTATCAAATTAATATGGATCACAAAGCTTTGGTTTTGGTAGAATTTGATGAGAAATCTCTGACTTTTGATTGCAGACACAGTTTGACACATTAAGATCTCTTCTGAAACTTTAAAGGAGAAAAGTGAGGTTACTGGAGTATTTTTCTCTGACAGAAAAGTCTTTAGAAGACAAAGTCTCCATTTTCTCTCTAGTCAATCTCATTGTTTTCTAGGTGAAAAATCGGGGTACTTTTTTCATATTCTACTCTCTACTTTCCGCTGCATCTCTAAAATCGCTGTGTATTTAATTAGCTCTGATTTGATTTGCATAAACAATCTCAACATGCAACTTTTGGCTAGTAGTTACTGTAGCTACCAAACACTCCAACAAAACAAAACCACCCGACTGAGCGTCCACAGAGAAAGGAGGACAGAAATGAATTGTTTCGAGTGTCCTTGACATGGTCCTTTGCGAATCATACAAGGACAGTACCGAGTACCGTATCCAGAGTTAATTGAACAAGATGCCAGCATGGAACTTTGTATTTAGTATTGATGATGCATATGTGTTATAGATTTGTGGTCACGCTGGATGTGTGACCTTGCATGTGACCTCATTCGCATGTGTTTATTTAATCATATCTGTGATGACGTAAAGGGAGAGAGAAAGTGCTCTGCTCTTGTTCTATGAAATATTCAGGTGGATCGCTGCAGCTCGAAATGAGGACGTCCCATCCGGCTCGATGAGCTCCTGTACTTTTTACAGGAACACAATATTCCCTTTTTACCGCTAAGAGAGAATGCTGAAGGAAAGGGAAATATGATAAATGGTTTGCAAGAGAATCTAATAAAATCGAGCCATAACGCCACAGGCAATGGTTTGTGCCCAGTTGTAAGCGTTACCTCGGGGATTACGGCTTGTTCACAAAACCCTACTATTTTACTTTAGTCTAATCATATAACCCATTTAGATCCCATCTGCTGCCCCTCACTTACTCACATTCATGTTCCTTGGAAAGGAAAAAGGAGTGATCCACCGAGAGAGGATTATGTGATCTGCTTTACTCATCTGTCAACATTATCTACGTAGAGCCTTAGAGGAAGGGGCTTTTTATACACTTCCCATGATGCTTTGGGGCAGGCGCTTCTGGACCACTTCTTTACATTATGCATTAGGAACAATGCAATGTTTTTGCATGAGCGATTGCAGGAGGTACCAACTACATTAGCCACCCAAGACTGGACACACTGTTGCCTTGAAACTAATGAGCATTTTAAGAGAAGAAAATGTTTGATACAATATACACATACACATACATATTATTTATATATATATATATATATATATATATATATATATATTATTTGATTTATTTTTTGTATTTTATTTTGTGGTTATTTTATTTATTATTAATATTATTATTATTATTTTTTATTTATTTATTTATTTTTTACAAAAATGAATTAAATGTTTTTACAAAAAAAAAACATACAAAAATGAATTAAATTAAATATAATGAATAAATATAACTTAAATATATTGACAGCTTATAATACAATGACAACTTAAATATATTGACAACTTATAATAAAATGACAACTTTTACATTTTACAACAATTACATTTAAATTATAAATTAAATAATTAAAATAATAAATGGAAAAAAAATCAAAGTAAAACAATTCTCCATCATGTTCTCTCTTTTTTTTAGTTGCAATTTCTATAGCATTTCTATGGTTAAAGGAGTGTTGAAACAACAGCAAAACAATACAAAAACTAATTTTAACACTAATCGGGTTCGTTTACAAGTGAAAATTATTGTCAGTGGTGACTGACAGCATGGTATGAAAGCCCATTTCTGCCATAAACATTTTTTGTCTTTGTAAATTACAATAATTGCATAAAAAATAATAAGTCAATTATGAGATACAATTATGGGATTAAAAAGTAATGATTATGACAGTAATCATTTTGAGTTTTTATGTAATATTTATGATTTTTTTTTAATGTCATAAATTTTACTTTTTATGACATAGTTATGATTTAAAAAGTCGTAATGAATACATAGCCTTTTTATGTCAACTATAACTCAATTATAACATCTTATCATTTAGACTGTCTATGTCATAATTATGATTTACCATTATTTGATTGTTTTTCTTATGTGGTGGATATGGGCTTTCACAGCATGCCATGTATGTGGTGTATAGAAATTAGGTTTAAAATATAATTAATAGTAAATAACAAGTGATCTTTGTTCAGTAACATTTGGAAATTGTCCTGTGTGTGTGTTTGCAGAACTCCAGCTCAGAATCGGTGGACTCCAGCGAGGAGATCACAGACACAGAAGATAATGAGGAGGAAGACCTCGGAGTCTTGGATGACCAGAGGAGCATCATCCTCCATCTGCTGTCTCAACTCAAACTGGGCATGGACCTCACACGGGTATATACACTCACACACACACACACACACACTTGCTGTCCCACCCAAACTAATCATGAAGTTGAAATGGTCGTGAAACAATTTGGCCATTCCCAACTTGTGTACATTTGCTCTTCCTTTTCATATACAAACAGGAACCACTCAAGACTATTTATATCCTCTTGATCTCAGGGAACAAAGGATGGTTTTCTAGCTTTTTTACGATTTGGAAATCTTTATTATTAGATTTGTATTATTAGAACATTGTGGCATACACCCACATTGTGTGCCATAAACAAAAGTTTTTTTTTTTGTTTTTATGAAAAATGCTTTGTTTTAGGGGTGGGTTAATGTTTATCTGTAACTCATTATAATTGCTTCATATTAAAAAAAAATAGAGGTGTATGTTATGTCCTTATTTAGAATTTAGTTAACAACCGGACAATCTCATGCTTTTTTCTATGTATTAAAGTTTTGCATGGACATTGTCTAGCTTTGGACACAGATTGAGGATGTGCCACACTACGTGAAGAAGAATATTATTAACATAATCATAGCTCAGGGCAAATTCAGTTTCATAATTATACTTTACATAATCAGTTAACAGGAAACTTTATCTGATATGATGTTCCTGTTCGTCCTCGCGATTAGGAATCTAATGAACTAATTCAAGCGTGTCGAGAGGTGTCGTGATATTATTGTCCTAATTACGCTTCATCAGCCTGAGGAATATTTCAGTGTTGTGATATATGTTTCTCTCTCTACTACCTTCCTCGTCTTTGTTTAGTCTCTCTCTGAGAGGAACATTTCCTTCTGGGCTTGTGTTTATAGTTCAGCAGGATTTGAGCAGTCATTTGGATAGCTCAGATGATGAAGTTCAGTGATGTGTGTGGATGTGTACTGTAGGCCTCAGGGGGAACGGACAGAGCATTGATCCATGGAGTCAGAATCTGCGATACAGAGACTAGCATACAGTTATTATGTTATTACATCTTTGAGCATCAGTATTAATGTGTGTTTACACTGACAGCAGATCACGTTGCATAAAGGTGAAAAATATAAAGTAATATAAGCTAGGGGTGGGCGGTATGACCAAAATCTTATCACGATCCGAGTAATTTCGGTAATTAATTAATTAATTAGTAATTATTTCACGATAATGATATATATCACACAATATAGTTATTTTTGCTTAAAATAAGGTCTTTATGATATCAAAATCTTTGATACCTTGAAAACTAAGAGTAACCTAAATAAAAAACAAAACAAAACTCAAGCTCACTGAAGGCAAATAAACAGTCATTAATTAAGAATAAATAAAAATAAGAAACTAATTACAAGCAATGGGACAAAAAAAAAACTACAGCATATCAAATAAATAAGAAATGCTACATACATTGTATAAAGTAATCAAATGTATAAAAACACTACATATTCTTCATTGTGTTAATTAAATATATTTATCTTCTTATTAAAGTTACAAAAGTGATTTAGTCAAGAGCAGCGAGAGATTTTCTCTCTTTTGTTCTGAAGACAAGTAAACTGTCAAGAATCTAATTACAAGACAAAAACTACAGTATAACAAATAAATAAGAAATGTTACATACATTGTACAAAGTAATCAAATGTATAAAAACACTACATATATTTCTCTTTTATTAAAGTTACAAAAGTGGTAGTTTTTCTCCACTTTTTCTTTCTTTTGTTGTTTGATTAACATGAATGGCAGACAGCAGGAATATTAGACTGCTGTCACTTTAAGAGCTGACCGGATCCAATATACTGTTACACATGTGTTTTCTTTCTCAGATGTTTGCTTTCACTTAAGACCTAAATTACACCTTCGACTCATACAAGTGCATGTTTTTAACTATTCAAGGCCTATAAAGTGGCAAAAAAACTGTTTTGAACAGTAGAACACCATCTTCACGTGTGCGCACATCACTGATAGTGCTCAGAAATAGTCTCAGACAGCACACACATATAGTGAAATGAGTTCTTTTTCGCTGCTGATTGCGTTTCAATGGCTTAAAATCACTTGATTTTAAATCGCAATGCTTAAAAACACATGCAAACGATATGTTTTCGTGACCATGTAACACAGCAGTTTTACATGAATGTGTAACTGCGATAGAGACAATAGTTCAGAATCTCTCTACCGGTTGACAAATTCTACCGGTTAATTGTGTCTACTGGTATATTGCCCACCCCTAATATAAGCAATATCACACAGCTAAGATTGCTGTTTTTTTTTTTTATATCTATGCGGATTTGAGTGGCACATGGCCAATCAGCCAATCGAAAAACAGATTGCAAGTGTGATATTGCTTTAATACAGAAGCTCAAGAAACAAGAATTTCTTATTGAGTAATTTTAGGCACAATATTGCCAGTTACTTTGTTTTGCTCCTACAATAAAAACAGCTCTGAACAAAGCCTCAGCAGAGTCATTGCTCAGTATAGTAGTGAATGAGTCAGTGTTTCTAAACAAACTGGTTGAGTGAATTATTCAGTGATTCACCCATTCATCCTAATTAATCAGTGAGATTTTTATGATTTTTGAGGATTTAAACTACAGAAATGGTGCCATTCTGTCTGGAATGTGCAAACACAGAGAAGTTATGTGATACAAATATAATATAATATAATATGTTCTTTGCTGCTCAAGTTTCCTCAAATCAGCAGCTATATATTGGACAGATAATGTATGCCAATATTATTTGTTCTCAGGTGGTGTTGCCCACGTTCATCCTAGAGAAGCGCTCTCTTTTGGAGATGTATGCCAACTTCATGGCCCATCCGGATGTGTTTTTGGCCATCACATCTGGAGTGACAGCAGAGGAACGCATGATCCGGTTTGTGGAATACTACTTGACTGCTTTCCATGAGGGTCGTAAAGGTGCTGTGGCCAAGAAGCCTTACAACCCCATTCTGGGGGAGAGCTTCCAATGCACATGGGACGTACCGCAAGATAAGGTGCGGCCCCTCAGGACTACCAGCTCAAGTCCAGCCCCTGCGGCTGCTCATTCCACCCAGACCGCCTCCAATGAGGGGTTAGGATCTTACCAGCTACGTTTTGTGGCTGAGCAGGTGTCCCACCACCCCCCGGTCTCTGGATTCTACTGCGAGTGCAAAGAGCGGCAGATATGCGTCAACACCCATGTTTGGACTAAAAGCAAATTCATGGGCATGTCCATAGGAGTGTCAATGGTTGGAGAAGGTGAGTTTGATGAGTCTCTCTTAACACCAGTTTCAATTTTAGTATGCTTTATTGGTATGACAAATATTTTATGGATGCACAGAAAACATAATATTAAGGATGCACAGTACATTGGTACCATATCGACTGATAGCAATACATTTTTTATTTATTGGTATCAGTGGATATTAAGTATTTAATTATTTGTGCTCATTTTCCATATTTTTATGTTAGGTGTATTTTTGTTATCCAATGCTTACATAAAATTAATCTTTAAACTATAAAAATGAATATACAAATGAATATACATTTTTCATGCTGCTGCGCTTTATGATGTGATTTAGATAATTTTTTTATTTTTTTGTATGTATATATGTATGTGTGTGTGTGTGTGTGTGTGTGTGTGTGTGTAGTTGTAGTAGTTTTAGTTGTAGTTATTTTAGTGCAAAAATTAGAAATGTGGCCTTGGCAACTATCTGAAATAAAATAAGTATATATATAATTTATTTATTTTTTCATTTAATGATCCATTTAGACAGATCTATTTTATACTTTTGATATTGATATATCCATAGCATGAAAATAATTATAGTCTTATAGGTATTGATCAGAATTTTAATATTAAATAATAATTATTATTTGTATTAATTAGTATTTAATATTAAAATGAAAGTTGTGAAAAACACAATACATACGTTCTTTAAAAAAAAATACAGTGTAGTGACAAAGAAAGATAAAAGAGACTTTGTACTGTACTTTTGCAAATTACTCCCAGCCCTCTACGGACACCTTGGCAATTGAATCGCCATTGGCTAGTACATTTTTTTGTTTACTCGCCAGACTGATAAAAAAATATAATAATTAAATAAATATACAGTGGGTACGGAAAGTATTCAGAATTTGAGACTTTAGTCTTTGCAACTTTACAGATCTTCTTTATGCACCAAGAGCTTGTAACACTCTAAAGAGAAAGGAAAAAATGAAATCGCATCATATGACCCCTTTAACCACCAACTCACACACTGGCGAGTAAAATCTGAGAATTTATTAGCAATTGGCTAATATTAGACATCATTTAGTCACCCAGAGTAAGATTTAGTCGCATATGCGAGTGATTTACTCGCAATGTAGAGGGTTGACTCCGCCATGTGACAAATCACAGCCAAACAGAATGTGTTTGTTTAATACACAGCTAAGTAGAGCATTTTGGACCAATGAGATTTCACAGTGGGTGGGGCTATATAGTGCAATAAGATTTCAGTCCATTTAGGTCTCAAGATTCATCCATAGGACCTTACTATGAGTCAGCTTTGCATACTAAACAAAACATTTCTGGAAAAACTGCCAATATAGTTTCTTAGAAGCATTTATTTATTCATAAAGTTGTGTTGTGTTTATGGCAGTAATTTTTCTGTTGGGATCATTGAGTTTTGTTCATTACTGTTTGATTAAAGCCTGAGGGTTTGCTCATTCAGGCAGAACTGTTTTTCCTCCATCCTCTCAGATGTGTGTCCAAAGAGCATACCGTTTCCAGATCAGCTGATTGTGGTTATATGAGTGTCCGCCACAGGGCCTGTGATATTTACTGGTGCTTATATCACAACTCCATCTGACTCAGAGAATAACAACAGAAACTGACAGACTGTTTTACTCAAAACTTGTGTTTGCCTTACCATGTGCACTACTGAATAAAAGTTAGGCAGCATTTATTTGTGACCCTGGACCACAAAACCAGTCTTAAGTCGCTTGGGTGTATTTGTAGCAATAGCCCAAAAAACATTGTATGGGTCAAAATTATCGATTTTTCTTTTATGCCAAAAATCATTAGGACATTAAGTACAGATCATGTTCCATAAAGATATTTAGTAAATGTCAGCTTTCAGATTATGCATTTCAAAAAATTGACCTTTATGACTGGTTTTGTGGTCCAGGGTCACATTTGATCAAAGATACTGTAATTTTGTGAAATATTATAGATTATTTAGATATTATATTTAGATATTAGAAGATATTAGAATTTACAATAACTGTTTTTATTTGAATTTGTTGCCCAAGTAACATTTCTTATTATTATTAATGTTGAAAACAGTTGTGCAGCTTAATATTTTTGTATTTTTCATATTTTCATATATTTTTTATATGCATCTATCTATCTATCTATCTATCTATCTAATCTATGCTTTTTTATTTTTTTTAAGTAGATTTATTCAGCTTTCAGATTATGCATTTCAAAAAATTGACCTTTATGACTGGTTTTGTGGTCCAGGGTCACATTTGATCAAAGATACTGTAATTTTGTGAAATATTATAGATTATTTAGATATTATATTTAGATATTAGAAGATATTAGAACAAACAATAACTGTTTTTATTTGAATTTGTTGCCCAAGTAACATTTCTTATTATTATTAATGTTGAAAACAGTTGTGCAGCTTAATATTTTTGTATTTTTCATATTTTCATATATTTTTTATATGCATCTATCTATCTATCTATCTATCTATCTATCTAATCTATGCTTTTTTATTTTTTTTAAGTAACGATTTTTTTTTTTTATGGTTTTAGTTAACTAATAACTCTGACATGACAATTTTCTTTTGTGAAACAGTAAAATGCTCGCTATTCTAAAAACCCATTTGAATTTCCTGATGGAACCCATAGTCAATTAGCATTCCAGGCTCACTACAAATTGACATCATAACTGAATTAAGGGTGCTTGAACAGCCTTAACACAGTGAATGTCCCTCCTGCTAATCAGCCACGTCGGCTCCATCAAATGTAGTTTCCTCATGTGTCAGCACGGATGAATTCAACTGTCCTCTACTGGGATCTTCAGAGAAGCTCTGTTATCAGCATTCCCACAGGGAACTGCTCCAGCAGCACTGCTTCGGGCCGCAGCACGTTTGACCCGTCTGGAGCAGAAATCCAGAGACAGGGAGCCGAACTGCACCCGCCCCCTTCAGCTCTCTTGTCTCTGGGAAACAGATGTGCTGTTGTCAGACCTGGCTGAAAGCCCACAGAGATTTTGCCACTAGACAGCTGTCCATTATGTAACCAGAATAAAAAGAGGCCAGGCCCACTGAGAGAGCTGCTGTTCAGATGTTACCCGAGTTACACAGCTAGACGCAATTCATCATTCGAATTAATAACTTCCAACTGTAGTTCGAGACTTGCATTATAATATAGTATATTAAAATCAAAGTACACCAGGAAACTGATATTGTTAAATGATTGAGGGAAAAAAATCTGTCATCCTGATGACACATGACACTGGGCTGTACAGAAGGATTATAGTGGTAATTAAGCTTGAATTTAATTTTTTAAAACTAATAGTCCTAAATGCATGCTAATGAATTGTTAATATAATTTGGAACCAATTCTAATATGCTCAAAAAAGTAGTTTTGCTTTAGGATCCAGATTTTACATTGGTCATAAAGTGTTGACATTTACAGAATTGTTTATCATACAGAGGTAAACAATGTACTAAAAAAATATCATACATCATTCAAATATTGATCTTAATATTACTGTGAACTTTTCATATTTTCAGTTTCAATTTTCAACTTTTCAATTTTTCCTAATGAAATTTTAATGTCTTTTTTATGGTTTGTTGTGGCTTCCATTTTGCTCATTATTATCATATATATATTTTTTACATTTCCTATTATTTTTTATTGCTTTTAGCATTATTTGTATACTATTATAGTATTTATTAATATTGTATATTAGCTTTTATTTTATTTATTTACTTTTTAGTGCTGTCATGTGCTTTTTAGTATATTTCGTTTTTTTTTTTCTTCTTTTTTCAGTTTTTTAAAATACTATGAATTTATTTATCTGTTTATTCAGTTTTAGTTTTAGTAAAAGTGCTTAAACTTAAACATATTTTAATTTAGCTGGTTGCCAAGGCAAGATTATTATTTATTTTTTAATCTAATATTTAGATTTCAGCTTTATTTCAAATGAACAAAATGTTTGTTATATATATTTTTAGTTTTATTTAACAATAACATCACTCTCCATAATCCCACTGCTCTAAGAATCCACCTTTTTAAGCGTTTTTATTTCTTTTTCAGTTGTTTACCTATTTATAATGTAGATTAAGTAGCAGCATTAAACCTTTGCAAAGTTCATAAAACATCAAGTTGCCAAGCAATGAATATTGAATTATTTGTTTATTTTGACCAAATAACTAAAGATCCTGGATCAACTGAACTAATACATTGAAATGTGTGATTTCAGTTTATCTATTAGGATCTTATTTCATTATTTCTTTGAGAATTCTTACAGGACATTTGATTCCTTTAGGATTGGTTGGGACTGGTTTAGAATTTGTGATACAATGTGATAGATGAAACTGTTAGATTGACATTTAAGAGCACAAACAGTTTTTGTATTAATGAAAATCACTGTTCATGTTTTAATTTGATCATAACCTAAACATCTAGCATAATACTTTGCTTGCTTTTTGAGTTTCTCCTCTCCACCAAACACGCAAAAGCTTTGTAAACTCCTTCAACGTGGATCAGTATTGCTGCCAATCTTTTATATGGAGATGAGCTGAAAGCGTTCAGTACTGTATCTACGGTTCCTGGTGAGTGTGTTCTGCTGAAGAGTGTGTGCCCTGTGCCCTGTGTTTTACGTTAGGAGTGTTACATCTCTTGGAGCATGATGAGGAGTATGTGTTCACGCTGCCGTCTGCCTACGCTCGCTCCATCCTCACAGTGCCCTGGGTGGAGCTGGGCGGGAAAGTTTCCATCTGCTGCGCCAAAAGCGGCTACTCTTCCACCGTCACATTCCACACCAAACCCTTCTATGGAGGGAAGGTTCACAGGTGGGAGTGACGAGACTTGTCTTTGAGAGCCTGTTTTATTTGAGATCAGGTCAAAGAGTTTTTCTTTTGTCATTCTCCAACAGAGTCACGGCTGAGGTAAAGCACAACCCCAGCGGCACCATCGTCTGCAAGGCTCAGGGGGAGTGGAACGGGACGCTGGAGTTCACCTACAGCAGCGGAGAGACCAAAGTGATTGACACCTCCAGACTGTATATATATATATATAATATTATTATTATTATTTATTTATTTTTACATCTTTAAAAATCATTTATTTTTTGCAGCCATTTGGGTCTAGTGTCAAAAAGGCCAAAATGGTCTGATTGTCAGACTTGCCAAAATACATTTATATAAATAATGTGTATTTATTTAGTTACTTTGTTTGTGATTCATCTTGTACACAAGTCCATTACTGTCTATTTTCATTATGCTTCAAATGGGAGCATAGTGAAACCTTCCTTTTAGTTAAAAGAGGCACTCAGACAATACTAATAAATAACGAGTGTAAAAGATCAGAGCTCAGTGATCCAGATAATACCATGGTGAATGAGCATCCTGCATTTTAGCTAAATCCTGCCCCTCTAGAGCTCTTCAAAAATACTCGTGACCCTCATGCACCGCTCTGGCCCTGAGCGAGCTGCAGGCTTCACTTAATAATCTCTAATGCTGCTTATTGGCTTATTGTGGAGGAGAGATCCAGCCGAACAGGACAGAGCCCATCAGAATAGTCTAATGCTCTCAGCCTGGTGTTACCACACACGCGTAATGCAATCAAAAGAAGAGACAGAGCGGCAGAGCGGTGCATGGAAGCAGTGCTATGCATGCGAAAAGTGTGGATCTATTGATCCTCGAAAGGTTTGGAGTCTAATTTAATAAAAGATTTGGCTGATTCATCATCTGAGGTTGCTTTTCTTATCCTGATCAATATGGCTAGACATAACACCCTTGACTAAACAGCACAGTTTTGCAGCTTATTCAGCTCAAGAAACAACCGTTTGAATGACTTGTAAAGTCATTGCCCATATTGCAAAAATACATTTTCAATATATTTTAAGTATATTTCAAAATATCCCATAACGGGCAAATATATATTGCTTGTATATATTTTAAAATATTTTGCATAAATATATTTTTCACTTTTTTATTTTTGTTATTTATATTTCATCATACATTTTTTTTTTTTGTCCACCCTTGGCCATTTTTCATCAAAATCAAAAATATTTATATTGTCCAAAATTTAAAATGGCAAATTTATTATTACAATTGAAAATTACATTTCTTGCTCTTTGAAGTACATTTTATAACATACGCAATTATTAAATTAATTATGTTTTAAGTATGTAAAAAAAAAAATCCTAAACTATGCTGCTTACAACATTTAGCATATGTTTGAAATACATTTTGTATTTTTTTGCCATGGTGGCAGTAGTTTTCAGGTGCAATTTAGGGTCAATTTTATCTGAGGTGTGTTATTCCACAACCATATACAAGCATGAAAAAAAAAGTCATATCAACCAGACATCTTTTAAGCATGATTCTTTCCAGACTGACCGACTGTGTGCAGTATTCATGCGACGGTCAGTGAATCAAGCGTTTCTCGTGTCCTTATCCTGTCTGGTGACAATGATTGACAGGAGGCTGTGGCAGCATGTGACAGCGGCACTGAAGGCCGGAGACATCGATGCGGCCTCTGAACACAAACACCAGTTGGAGGAGAAGCAGAGAAGAGAAGGGAAGCAGAGAACGGCCAGCAGCACCACCTGGAAACCCAAGTACTTCATTAAAGAGGTGAGGCTTTCTAATCCTACACTAAATAGCATACTTTATGAGGAATTGCAGTCTCCAAACCTTTGTTTGCGCATAAACATACCATTTTTCATTTTCCTAGGGATGAGCAAAACTACATTTGTTAATAAAACCCCTTTATATTTAGATGGTTTCAGTTCACCAGACCTCAATCAGGTGTGTTTTTAATGAGATGCCAAAAAATTGGACCAAACTTAATACAAATTAAACCATTCAAAAGTTTAGAGCTGCAAGACATTTCCGTGTGTTGGAAGTCTAAAGCTCATCAAGGCTGCATGATCATAGATACAGTAAAAAAAGTAATATTAAGAAATATTTTTATATTATAAATATATTATTTTAAAATTAAAATAACACCAATGACTTAAAGCTGGAGATGTTTTCACTCTATTAACGGTAGAAATATGATCCTAGACAAAATGGGGGGGTGGGGGAGATGTGAAAGCAAACATGGATAAGGCAGATTCTTTCATTGAGTCTTTTAATCACAAATGGCATCAACTCATTCTCACAAACAGCATCTTTGCCTTTCTCTCGCGCTTTTTTTTAAATTTTTTTTTTTACATATTTTTATTTTACAATTTATGGAATAAATTTTCACTTGAAAAAGAAAAAAAATAGTTTTTGCATTTCAGGTTGAAAGGCTTCCTCTTCTCAACTTCAAATGCATTCTTGTTAATAAATACCTTCCCCTAAGCTTCAGAGCCCTCCGAGTAGAATAATATGGATATGTTATGGAGAAGAGGGGGGAAACCGATCAAATTTGCCGTCTAATTATCTTACAAAAGCAGATGAAGCAAAAGCAATATGCAAGGATGAAAACCAGAAAGGCCGAAAACAAACAAAGAGGTTAGTTTAAATGGCTGCCCAGAAGAACCGAGGAAAAAACCCACTGGATGTTGCAGGAAGCGCCCTTTTCAACTTTAAAAAAAAAATCGGAATATTCACACTAAAAATACGCACTCCACCTGCATGCTACTCAGTAGTGGATCCACATTAAGGTGAACTAAGACAAAGTGCATTCAGGCTAGTAATGCAGCATTTTATAAACCTACAACTAATTCACTTCACTCTTTGTCCTGGCAGACAGTCGTTTAGGAAGGGGAGAAAAATTAGATTTATAATTGGCCCAAGAAAAACATCCATAAGCATCTGTTTTTCGCAAACGTGTGCGCAGGAGATGCCAAACCACAGCGCCCCCTCTGGACAAAACACATGAGCAACAGAGGAAATACAAGCGGATCTTCTTCATTTGAATTTAGAATTATTGCATAAAATCTTACAACCAATAGAAAAACGAAATAAAAAACATTCAAAATGATGTAACAAACAAAATCATTTAGATTCAAAATCACCACAATAGTTAAACATTACTAATAATCAAGTCCTTTGCGATGACTGCCTTAGAAAAAACAAAACAAAACTCAAGAGCCACAAAGAGCCCACTGCATTCTGTCACGTAGGAAACTGGGTTTGTCAGATAACAGCTGAAACCAAGAGAGCATTTTAGGGGCTGTCGCACTGCAGACAGCTCCGTATTCCTCAGATTTTTCCATCTCTTTTATTTTTAAATCGTTTTTTAATCAAAAGTTAACAATTTATTACAGGCTCTGACAAAACAAAAAATCTCTTTGGTGCTCCAAGGTTCACTGAGCTTGATGAAATTCATATTTGTTCGTTGTTTTAGCATTCAGTTGGATTATATTAAACTGTACCACAAAAATAGTGCGTGCCTTTTGAGACACGGACAGCGCTCTCGCTTCATCAGCACATTCAAGTACAAAAGAAAACAAAAAACAAAAGAAAACAAACAAAAAAAGAGAACGCAAGAACAAAACTAAGTCCAGAGTTGTCAGATTAAAACCGCGGTGCAGATCCCCGTCCTCGCCTCATCCTCGAACCCATCATGGAACCTCCGTGTCGTCATGGCAATCGCGGGACCAAAAGCCTCCAATCAAATGTTCTCAGGTGGGCGGCGCCAGACAACATGTTTGTTCTTCTTTTTGATTGGTGGATTACTTACTAATTGCATTTGTCCTTGTCTTTTGTTTTCCTTTTTTCCGTTCTCAACGTTTTCTTTCAATAGCTAAACAGACTTCTTGTTCAGTTTCTTGCCTTTTTTCAGAACCAATTTGTTTTTGATGTATCCCCTCTTCCTCTTGGCTGTCTGTGAACCAAAGGAAGCACGCATATTTGAAACAACATATCTGAGGAGTCAACATTCATAATGAAAAAACCATAGGACACAATAGTACTATATCTCAAATGGACTATGGTGAAAATAGAATCTAGATTTATGTTAACTAATCCAAGTAAATAAAGGGAACTTTTGTTCAAATACTTGTAATATTTAGTTTTTAGTTGTCATTTGGCTACTATCATTCATAAACAATAGTTTTATAAAAACTATAAAAAAAAAATTTGTTAAAAAAAGTAATATAAAAATGTCCATAAAGTGTCCTATCTGTATTTTCTATAAATAGTGAGTAAAATTTGTCATAAATTAACTATAAATAAATAAATTAAACTATACTAAAGCCTTAATGTTTTAAAATAGTCACGTTTTATTAAATGTATATTAAATATATTTATTACTATATATACACACGATACAAAGTAATATTTGTAAAAAAAAATTATATAATACTGTAGCAATAATAATAATAATAATATAAAATATTAATTTACATTCGTTAATTACATATTTACAATATAGAATATTCATATCATAATAAATATGATAAAATGTATGTTTAAACAATATTTATCATATAAATATTATTATTATTATTGATATTGATATCATTAAAAAGGCTACATGGACATGGTAGCCCTCAAACATGCATTTTGTTCTTTTTACATTAAAATAAATGATCAATTAATCGTGTGTGACAACTAAGAACATTCCTTAAAATTCACATTTTCAATTTACTATGGTCTTAATACAAATACCCCAATTAAGCTACAACTCTTTAAACGAACCGTAAGAAGAACACATTTAAAATGATTGAAATGTACACAGACACATCATAGATGTTCATAAGGCTGCTTTAATGGAATCTAATGGAATCTAGAGGGAAGAACCTTTTTTGAGGTGAACTTCTGCTTGGCTGCGATGTTGCGGAGCTTGTGGTCCAGAGCCTGTCGGTTCTCCTGCTTCTTCACCCTGTAGATGCGCACCAGCCAGTGCTCAGAGGTGAACGCCTCCTCCAGGTGCTTCAGACGGATGTCCTTGTTGCCGATCTCTGCGTTTCGTGTCCGGTCAAATCCAGGAGGTGTGCGGAAATCCAGCTGGGGAAGGTGTTTTGGCATTAAGCAAGCAGCAAGGTTTCGTCTATATGTGCATTACTACACTATCAGAGATAGCTCAAAGATCAGCCCTGGTTTTCCAGCGTTGTCACAACACAATTACAAGACTCTTGTGTATAGACCGAATGAATAAAACGGAAGCAACACTCACCTGCATTTCCCCAAAGCGGTAGTAAGACATCTTGTACATCAGGCAGTTGAGCAGGGTTGGAGAGCCGGCCTTATCCACTCTAAACTCCCCCTGCGGTGTGAAGTAATCACTTTCCTACAAAAGAACAAAAAGATGGCCGTTTGAGGACTCATCTCTGACATATGTAATAGCAGAACACATCGTCAATATCAAATGATCTCGGTTCATTAAAAGCAAAGTTTGGGTGGAAAAGACGACATCTCAAAAAACAGAAAAGTCAAATCACAAAAATAAAAGCATGTAAATGATGTATAATGACAGGAATATTTCTCGTTGTGGGCGACCTGAAGCCAAACAACAGTAACTGTCCAAGACAGTGAGTGTTACACAAAGCGCTTCATTAATTGCTGTAGCAGTGGTGCGTTAGGAAGGATTCATTTAGACACACAATGTCTCAGAGTTATAGGACTGCCACAAAAAAAAAAAAAAAGATCCCAACTTCTTTGGCTATTTTCATTGGAAAAAACATTACAAATTCAGCAACACAATAAACTGACACTGACCCGGATATCTTTAGGGTGCTCTCCCTCAGCAATGCGCACCATCCACAGGAATTTGTTAATGTCGTCGCCTGAATATCCAATCACTCCCCCAAAAATGATCAGGACGTAATCCACATCCAAGGACTTCATAATCTCATAGGCTGCACTCTCATTGGAGGACATGGCTTTACCGACCTGCAGAGGAAACGGAACACTGAACATGATCTTTCATTGTCCTCAAGATGGCACTCCTGAGCTAAAGATACCAAAACAAATCAGTTCAATTCTTGCTGATTTAAAAAAAAGTCACAATTAATTTCTAAATAACATCAAATTAGACCGAGTTATCTGTCCTCACCAGTGCTATGTGGCTGTTATTCCACGTGTTGTTGTCCACCAGCGTGGTGCGGTTGGCCATGCCTGCGATCTGATACCCGTAGTCCCACCAGGACATGACTCGAGCATGTTCATCTGTATTCTGCCTGAGCCAGTAATATGCTTCACGGAAATCATCCAGAATGTTGCGCGATCTGGAGGTAATTAGAAATGAATGAAGAAAAACCCATAACTTCTTTCAAATTAAAATTCTTCTTTTAAACAAGAAATAGATGGCATGAAGGTGCTCTTACCCATCATGGTTGTATGACGCCAGCACTACACTAGGACTGGAGTAGGCGTTGCTGGTGACCCACGTGCAGTGCACAGCAAACATCATCAAGAGCATCAGCATTAACATGGTAACGATGCTTTTGATGTTAGGGCCCAAACCCTCCTCTGGGAGGTCCTGCTCCGAAACATGCTTTCGGACTTTGCCGGCCTGCAAATGAACATGGACACAGCAATTAGATCAGACTGAATACAGATGAGCTACAAACAAGCTACCCATGAATCACCATTCTGTTTTCTGTAACAACAAAATATTCCCTATAAACCAACACAGGGTCTTCAAAAAAGGTCTGTCAATTACTGATCGTAAATGGAGGTTTTAATGGTTGTTTTAACATGATTTTAAACATAAAACTTATGATTTTAAACATTCTGTCAAAACAATAATGTGATTAAATGTTAATACATTGCATTGTCATCTCAAGATAAATAATCAAATTCTAATATATGTTTAAGCATAACTTCAAAAAGGTAAAAGGTTTGACAGTAACAGGGTTGATATTTTTTGTTTAATTTAACATTACAAGTCTTGTGGTGAAACTTCAATGTCCTTCAAAAAAGTGTATATTTGTAGAAATATCACCATCATATCATCACTTGTTTACTATATATAAAAACAGTAACAGAGTTGACGTTACGAATATTCCCAAACTAAAAACATGACAAAACATAAGATAAAGCATCAAAAAAGCAGACTTGCTTGTTTCAGAAAGCAAAGTTTTCAAGGATGATAATTACATTGACACAGTAAAAAAAAAAAAAAAAAAAACTAAATAAAATAAAATTACTAATAATAACAGTAATAATTTGATTTAAATAGGACAAGTTATTAAAAAGATATAACACTGGGTATAATATTACACAACATTTCTCATCATAACATTATTTAAATCTAATTTTAATTAAATATATACACATTTTATATATATATACATATATACACACACACACACACACACACATATATACACACACAATCTCTGTCAAAAAATTATAGCTGCAATAATAATTGATAATTATTTTAATTTGATTTAAAATCAGTTAATATAAAATACTGTTATTATAATATATATATTTTTTAATTATGATTATTAATGTACACATAATAATAATAATATCTCAAACTAATTGTCAACAATAGGTTGTTGCAATAATACAAACATTTATTTATTAAATAGTACATATAAATTTGAATAATATATAATATAATATAATATAACAATATAACATAATATAACATCATAATAACTTGATTAATATTATTTAAATGGGACCATACATATTATTGTACGGCAGGCTTAAAATGTAACATTTTAGACACCAAGGGATCCTTAGCCTGACCTCTGTCTCTTAGCTGACCTTAAAGGGGTCATCGGACGCAAAATTCACTTTTACATGTTGTTTGAACTGAAATGTGTGTTGGCAGTGTGTGTACACAACCACCCTATAATGATAAAAATCCACCCAGTATTTTATTTTATTTTTTTAAATCCCAATAAATCCAAACCCCTTTCTCATATCAAGCCGTTCAGATTCTTGGCAGAATGATGTAGTTCTGCACAGGCCCCTCCCACGATTGTTGATTGACA
>NW_015625652.1:45290-51656 GCF_001515625.1 Sinocyclocheilus rhinocerous | reverse complement strand
ATGTGTGTTGGCAGTGTGTGTACACAACCACCCTATAATGATAAAAATCCACCCAGTATTTTATTTTATTTTTTTAAATCCCAATAAATCCAACCCCCTTTCTCATATCAAGCCGTTCAGATTCTTGGCAGAATGATGTAGTTCTGCACAGGCCCCTCCCACGATTGTTGATTGACAGTGGCGTCAGTCTTTGGTTTCAACACAGAGTGAGCTGTCATCAATCCGCCATTGTTTCGACGCCGGAGCGGGTGTAGACAAGAATGTCTCCTAAGCGACTGAGGTGTTCTATTGTTGGATGTAATAATGAACATAGCAGTCGTCATTTAGTGCCGTACTGAGCCGTACCGAGCCGAGTCGTACCACGCAGTGGAAAAGCGCCGTATGTTCGCGTGAATCATTCGTGATCCAGCTTCACCTCCAGAAGTATAAGATTTTTTTTATTGAATCTTTGCAAATTGCCTTTCCGGAAGAGAGGGGCGGGGTGAGCAGAGCTCATTAACATTTAAAGGAACATGCAACAAAACGGCTTGCTGCAAACTGAGCTGTTTTTGACAGGGTAAAAAGGGTGTCGTTTTACACTACCATTGAGAAATTTCAACCAAAGTATGTTATAGACTTTTCATTAAGACCCTACAGAATCATATCAACAAATCATATCATAATATAACTATTATTATTATTATTATTATTATTATTAAAATGCATTTAAATGGTACCATGCACGTTACTCTACGGCAAGCTTAAAATGCAAAATTTATTCACTAAGGTGTACTAACCTTTGTCCCTTCACTGACCTTATCATAGAGGTTCCCCTGATTCCTCTTGTCGTCCTCATCACTGCTGTCCTCAGCCGGCGGGTTCTCACGCTTCATGTCATCACCCAGGTAGTGCTCAAACACACTGGAGAAGGCGATGGCTGAGAGCATGCACACCACTGGGGTGAGCGTCAGCATCAGACGCACCATCACACCGGCAAAGTACACCGCGCTGATGGCGTACAGAGCCACTAGAGGGCAACAGAGAAAACATCACTTATGATTCCAGCAGACAATGTGGAAGTGCAGTGTAGAATGAACGTTAATGAACTGCAGTGTAGTGTTTATAGTTCTGTACTGGATAATGACTCCAGAGAGAAAAGGAAAACACAGAAGTGGGCCTTTAAACATGTAGCAACATGTCGCCTGTTCACGTTCCCTTGTTTATTCTAGTGAAAAACCTCAAGAACACCATGACAGTAATTAAAAAATAAAACAAACTCTTCTGGGAACTGAGACTAATTCAATGCATTCTGTTCTCCACGAATGAGAATACTCATAGCAGACATCAAAACATCAGTGAGTGTTCTCAGGCATAAACAGGACACAATCACTACAACTTAAAATTGTTCAGAATAAACAGCCTGCTGGCAGAAATAAGCTCAAGGATGTTTAGTGGCACTTCTGGAAGAACAAAATTAAGTTGTTACAGAAAAGCTAGAGACATTCCAACAATAAACCCTGACAACACTTCATATATATTCAATTCTATGGATGAACTTTTTTATAAACTAAGGCTTAAAATGATTCCAAAGTAACTTGTATGAAAATTAAAAAGACATTAGCTTGATTAAGTAATTGTATTTACCGTCCCTAAAAAAAAAAAAAAAGTATTTGGACATGCAAGTCACACAAGTTTAAATGGCATTGCATTAGAGATGAAATCATAAAATCAAGTGTCATTTGGAATCAAATAATGCTAGAATTTTTCTCAGGACTTCACATTTCTGAGCCATTTTTGCAATGACTTTAAACGATGAACTGAACTGAATGCAGACGCATCGTCTGGTAATTTCAAGGACGTTAGACATGCTCACCAAAGACTCGCTCATCGTTGATGTTCTTGATGCAGAACCAGAGGCCTGCTGGGAAGGTGCAGACGAGGATGTGCAGGTCAAAGAAGAAGGAGACCCAGGTGGTGGGCTGGTGCTCTGACACAGAGGCGATTATGGGGATGTGGATCTTTGCGTATCTGAGCATAGGAGGCAGGGAGGGCTTTGTGTTAAATGTTGCAAATAAAACTAACCAGCATTGAAGGGATAGTTCACGCAAAAATGAAAATTATATCATTAACTACTCACCCTCATGTCGTTCCAAACCCATCAGACTTTGATGTCCTTACTACCCTCTTGGGCCTTAAACATTTCAGTTGCGTTGCTGTCTATGCAGGTTCAGAAAGCTCTAGGATTTCATCAAAAATATCTTAATTTGTGTTCCGAAGATAAATGGATTTGGAACGACATGAGGTTGAGTAATTAATGACAGAATTGTCATTTTTGGGTGAACTATTCCTTTAAATTAATGCATTAACTACCGGAAAGCTGCACTAACAACAACGCCTCTTGCTATTTGGCTAGCAGTTGACATGAACTAAACTGACACGGCCTTGGTGACAGACAAAAAGATAAGTCATTTCAGAGGAAGAATGCACTTTTGATGAAAGATTATGAAGACGGTCAACCATCGTACATTCCGAATTCATACTGACTTTAAAACCAGTCTAAAATTTTTCAGAAGAGTTCAGTTAGACCGCGTCAGTTTTGAGTGCAAAGCATCCACAAAATCCACATCAAAACAACACTTTGAAGAATAAAGCCTACTATATCTCAACGAAGCGCATCTCCAAAGGCAAAAAAAAAAAAAAAAAAGTTTCACTCCCTAAGGGCTAAAGTTTGCTTTATAAAAAGAAAACAGAACTCAATAAGTGAAACAACGTCAAGACTCTGGACAGGCGAAAACTGCACAGCGTGTTAAAACGGGTGCAGAACAGGGGGTCGTTTGTTGTGGAGTTGCTCTGCTGTTTGCTCTCTCAATTTTGCTGACTATCAGTGTTGTGATCATTATCTGGCGACCTGACCTTCTGTATCTGTGCGGACTGCGGCGCAGATGGCTGACTGCGCACAGCGAGAGCTCGACAGGACTGTGGGTCTCCCTGCAGAGCTGCTGCATTGAGGGGTTACACATTTATGAATTTATGATGGGTGACGTTTTACTGAGGGCAAAGAACAAGAAGCTGGCAAAAAAGTAATGGGTTTACGTCTGAGAGGTAAAAACGTAAAAACACTGCTGTACCTGCAGAGCTGCCCAAAAAATTTAATAAACAATCGAAATTAAGATACAAGGCCTATCGGTAACAACAACCTGTCCTATTGAGTGTGTTTGATCCACAGCTGTATGATTTGTTTCACGGTGCACAAAACGGAGTCCTGAAAAGTTTGCGCTAAATGTTGCACCAGTCGCTTTCACCGTACTTGGTGTAACACCCAATATACTCCGCAAGTGAGTGATGTGACAAAACTAGAATGCGTGGTGAGAGCTTGCAATAAACTGCAGAGCTCAGACACTTGAAGTGACAGCTTGATTGCAATGGGATGGGAATATTCAAACATTGTTAACTTCCTGTGTATATTATTTTTAAAATTAGTAGTTTTTCATGCTGCTCAGAGAGCCAATGTGAAGCCAACCGTTTAGGTCTTGATCTACTTGTATAAAACAGCAATAAAATTACTTCAGGAACATTTCAGTATTTTAGCAGCCTACATAAAGTATATGACATGCAGTCCATACAAAGTAAGTATTTACATGTAAATATACAAGTCTCAAGACATCTGTCGAGAAACAGTTTGGGTCACCTTGAATAACTTCAAAATCAAGAGAATCTTTGCCTGTTTTTAGGACCATTAAGATTTGCCTTTTAACAAGTTTTAGTACGATTGTCACACTTTATTTTAAGGTCCAATTCTCACTATTAACAAACCATTTACTACGACTTTTGCTTCAATAAACTCATAATTTGCTGCTTATTAATAGTTAGTAAGTAATGATTAAGTTTGGGTATTGGGCAGGATTAGGAAAATATGGTCAATATTCTATGCAAAAAAAAAAAAAACTATTTACACGTGGCATTTGTTATACAATTGCTTATGCTAATCTACATTCCCATTTAATAATAATAATTATAATAAAACAGCCATCATTGAATCATTACGATATCTGTAAATATTAATAGTATTAATAGTAAAATATCTGGAAAAAATATACGAAAGAAAAAAAAAAAGAAATGTATTTAATCATTTTGGGGTGAATTATGATCTATGCTATATTAAATTTGTATATGATGTTTACCTCACATTTGAAAGAATATTTAAAAAAAAAAAAATTCACAGAATTACATTGGTTAAAGTTTGCTAAAATGTGACAGTCAACTAAAACGCTTTGTTTTTCGTAAAATAAAACAGTTAATAAAATTGCATTAAAATTTACAATGAATGAAAGGCACTGACAAATATATATATATATATATATATATATATATACTGGTTTTAAATTATACAAAGACAATTATACTGGTTTGGATCAACACAAGAAGGGGTAAATAATGACAGAGTTGTTGTTTTTGGTTGAGATATCCCTTTAAAATATTATATATATATATATATATATACATACATATATATATATATTTTATATATATATATTATATATATACTTGTTAATATTACATCTAAAATAAATAAATCAGGTCACACTTTATTTTAAGGTCCAATTCTCACTATTAACAAACCATTTACTACGACTTTTGCTTCAATAAACTCATAATTTGCTGCTTATTAATAGTTAGTAAGTAATGATTAAGTTTGGGTATTGGGCAGGATTAGGAAAATATGGTCATGCAGAATGTGCTTTATAAGTACTAATAAACAGCCATTATGTTAATAATAGGCATGCTAATAAGCAACTAGTTAATAGTGAGAATTGGTCCTTATACTAAAGTGTTACCCAAAACACTTCTTGACTGGCTTTGTGAATTCTATTAATATGTGATTGCATCAAGGCAAATAACAATTACAATGTGTCATAATATCAGGCACTACTTATCTATGAACTAGAAGTGGGGTTTCAATGGTGGCGTGAATGAATATCAACTGAAGACAGCTACTCAGACATAATTCAAGCAATCCAAGAGGTTGCTTACAGACATAAATCATGCTACATGCTAGAGTCCCCGACAAAATCAGGTATTTTGTTGTTAAGCCGCTTAACAGGGTGTGCTAATGAGCTATTAGCAACTTACTCATACGATGGAACACCAAAACATAAAAAAGTATATGCAATGTAAACTGTACGGCATACTTACCCTGTGTCCCAGAGAGAGTAAAAACGCCCACTCCAAGGAGCAATGTACCCTGAAAGCACATTAACACAACAGAGTGATTAAACGCAAACACGCGCACGCAAACCACCCACCATTACTGACTCAAGAGCACTTTCAAGCAGCTTCTGAGGAGCTGACGAGCTTGGACTATGTCCAGTGAACCTTAATACCACACATATAGCCGGCAACGTTTTCAATTAATCTACACCATGAGACTGCGCTCGGTTTGAAAAGCAGTGTGGCGAGCAGAGGGAAGTGCTTAATGAGATCTCAGAGGCCTGCTGCAGACGAGGCCCTGCAGCAGAAAGATTAATGAAAGCCCCGGGTGCGACGGGAATACAAGCAAATCACCCTGACTCCATATATACCGGCAGAGGTGCGGAGTTAAGAGGCTGAGGTCATAGAGTCACGCTGTATTCAGGTGAGAAGGCAGAGAATTGGATGTGATGGTGTGGATGGGTTTTTCTTTTTTCTCCTTTCTTACTGAAAGATGTTTGGTTTGGATGATTTAGTCAAGGGCAAAATATAATTTAAGAATTTGCTATTCGAACGTCAAAAAAAAAAAAAAAGTGTTTCATAGTTCATCAGCGTTGTGTCCTCTACGTGACAAGTAAACCGCAATGAAGCTTTTTAATATTACGTTGAGAAAAAAACAAAACAGCTTTTTATTCTGCAAATCAGTCACGCAGTGTGACAATTTATTATGGTGCAATCTATTTACTGACAATCTTGTAAAATAGCGCAGCATAAAAAAAAAAAAAAACATTTTCCAGTGACACTTGCGACCTTTCAATACAGAGTGGGGTAAGAAATGTCAATGGCTAAAGTTGTGACAAACCCTTAAACCAGCAAACAATGCATCATTTCTAGCATGTAACCACAATTTAAGGGGGTCTGAATACTTTCCGTACCCACTGTATATGATGAACATGAGACAAGTGATTTTGTTAAGCTACTAACGTTTATGCATGTTAAAGTGAGATTTCTACATGGCAGGGTAAATGAAATTGTTAAAGCAAATTTTTTTGTATTTAAATAAGTTACTTTTATTCAACACTTGATCAAAAGTGACTGTAAAGACAACGTTACAGGGCTCCAGACTCATTCTTCCCACTGGTCGCTCTTTTGCGACTAACTTTCTCAGCTGGTCGCACGAGCACATGATTCGCAATAATT
>NW_015625652.1:34925-45024 GCF_001515625.1 Sinocyclocheilus rhinocerous | reverse complement strand
AATTCTGCAGATTACATCATTGTCCAGTATTGTACTGTCAGCAATTTATAAAAACGTTTTCATAACTGTAACTTCAGGGCTCCAGACTCATTCTTCCCACTGGTCGCTCTTTTGCAACTAACTTTCTCAGCTGGTCGCACGAGCACATGATTTGGTCGCAATAATTTTTTTTTGCGCTACAAAATGGGATTAATCAATGCATGCTGATGAACTTTTATCATAGTTTATAGTTATATGGAAACGAAAGTGGTTAACATTCAACCCATTCTTTTTCATTAGTAGTATTATTTGTGATTTGAATTTTGTGAATGGGAGTTCCTCTTTTGCCAAGTTATGAGCCGGGCTTCGGATGCTTTCACTTTCAAATTTGCGATCTTGTTGTCAAGTTTTACAAGAAAAGATAATTGTCTGTTTTGCTTACATACATTTACACACCGTTTACTTTAAGACTAAAACAAAATATGGATTCATTGTTATTCTTAATTAAAAAGCACAAAAACAATAAAGCTAATAACTAGCTTACAAAACGTTTAATAACAAAAAACGAATAAGATGGCATACACCACATATTATATACCGACTAATAAATTACAGAACGTTTAGCAAACACGGAGGAATCAAATAAAAAAAATAAAATAAAAGAGAGCCTCCATAGCGTAACGTGAGGTAAACAGCAAAGATAACAAGCTTTCCAAAATGAAAACAAAAAGAAAAGTAAAACTAAACTTGCTGTCGGTGACAGTGCTTGCATGTTTTTCCCCCCCTACAAGAAAACCAATATGTTCACCTTCTCTGGTTTAAGAAGTGGTCTTTTACTTTACTTTAGCTTGAAAACAATCCATTGTTTTCTCAGTATTCGCGTCATTTTTGCTGTGCGCACCTTCGCGCTCGTGCTGACGCAGCGAGTATAAACCAGGCTCTACACTCTAAACTCTGCGCAGTTCAAACGAGTAGCGCAGTTTGGTTATGCTTTCAGTTTCGTTTGCCATTTGATGTTTCTCATATGCAACAGAAATGACAGTGCTTATGAGTTGAACAACGCGGTGGTCGCTCCAGTGCGACCGCACAAAATCTAGTCGCACAGGCAGAAAAAATGGTCGCAGTCTGGAGCCCTGCGTAACAATAATATTCTATTTCAAATAAATTTTCTTTTTTAATGTTGCATTCATCAATAAATCCTTAAAAAAATTTATGGTTGCTACAAAAATATTAAGCCACATAACAGTTTTTACCATTGATAAGAAATGTTTCTTGAGCACCAAATCAACATATGATTTCTGAAGCATCATATGACACTGAAGACTGGAATAATGGCTGCTAAAAATTTAGCTTTGTCATTACAAGAATAAATTACATTTAGCATATATTAAAATAGAAAACTTTAAAAAAAATAATAAATAAATGAAAAAAAAAAATATAAAAAAAAAACTGTAATAATGACCCAGCATATGTGGGGCAAGCCGTCTTTATTTATTATTTTTTTTAAGTCATAATTAAATTTTTGCATGTTATAGATGCCTTCTAATTTCAGACAATAGCAAACATGACATATAATTAATAAATAATATTTATTTTTACCTCTCTCACTTGTTCTTGTCTAGAAGACAACTTTAGTAAAAAGTGGAACAGTTTATCCCACTATGACTAACTGAGGTTTAATCAAAGGCTTATTTAAACCAAGCCTGATTTTTTTTGGGTCAAAAAAATAAATAAAAAATAACCTTCACATTTGTGGTCGTAGTTTGGTTAAAGTTTGGTCAAGAAAACTGTTCAAATTAAATGTATTTATTTAATTGTTGTGTTTTTGCACTCACCTGTGTAAGTCAGGTAAATGACAGTAAGGAAAACCCCCCCTGCTGCCAGAGAAACACCAAGAAAAAACAATGTCTGGAACTCCTGCCTGGTCAGTCTATCCTTCAGATACTGCAGAAAGGCGTAAGCCTGAAGCAGTGCAAATACACCTGCAAACACACACATGCACCATTAATCCACATACTCAACTTTGTCAGACACTTTCCCAACGGTCATGAATTCCTGGCGCTAATCTAATGACACGTAAATCATCGCTCTCATGAGTTTATGGATTTGAGTTGAGAAAGATGATCTGAGATCAGTGTAAAAGAGCAACAGTTGAAGAAGACTAAAGGCAAACCAGTCTTACCTGCAGCAGCCATGTGCTCACTCGTCCTGATGGGCTGGAAGCCAACGAACGGGATCTGCATGGACAGCACCAACCCCACTATATAAAAAGTGCTGTAGGCTGAGATAAAGACAAACAGAAAAAGAAATCAAGATTTATCTGAAGCAAAGATGCTGACCAGAACTATCAAACTTAGATAGTATCAAAAGGGGGGGGGGGCTCTTATGTGAGCACTTAAAGGGATGGCTCACCCAAAATAAAGATTGTCAATATTGTCTCACTGCAATTACGTTCAACCCAGTATGACTTCAGTGGAACACAAAAGGAGTAATTCTGAAGAAAATGTCCTCCATGGAATTACAATGAATGGTGACAGACTGTCACACATCAAAAAGAGTACACAAAAAATGTATCCTGAAAGTGGTCTTAGACTATGACTTGTGCACTTTATGTTGGGAACAACCTGAGGTCGAGTAAATCAGTAAATGCATTTTCATTTATGAGTGAACTATCCCTTATCCCTGTGATGAACTGCTTATGATCCTCTATTGTAATTCACTTACAATGAAAAAAATTAAAATAAAATCACCTGCTAATCCACAAATGTAAATGTACCATTTTTTTTCTTCTTTTGGAAAGAAATTCATATTTTTATTAAGCAAGAGTACATTAAATTGGTCCAAAGAAACAGTAAAAGTTATTTACAATGTTACAAAAGAGTTCAATTTAAATAAATTCAGTTTTTTTAAACTTACTATTCGTAAAACGATCATGAAAAAAACGTTACCATGGTTTCCAAAATAATATTTCCACTGTTCTGTACCACTTTGCACTCTCTCAAAATCTGCATTGAGGCACTCTTAATACCGTTAGTTCCCTATGATTAATTGCCTGTGCATTTCTCCCCATTTGCAAATTACTGTGGATAAAAGAGTCTGCTAAGTAAATTAATGAAAAAAGTCTCTTTAAAGCACCACCACAATTTGCAAAGTATGACTGCTATCTGAGAAGCTATTGAGTTCACTCCAGTTTTTTTCTGGATTTACATTTGTCCAATGGCAGCAGTGGAATGTGGGTCTGCCTGAAGCACAACGGGGTTGTGTAGGGAGACTCGGGGCCTCGGATGTCCCCGAATGAGCTCTAATCTGCGCTCCCGTCCCAGCAATACAAGAGCAGTTGAGTAAAAGAGTCAAACAACACGACAAAAATTGTACTTGAAGATACACACTCTTATTTTGGATCAAGAAACGTCCACTTTGAAAGGAAGAGGTTGTATATCACAACAAATAAGCTATTTTAGTGCATAATATACATACAGTATTTTCCTCTTTCTAAACCAGATATCAGTTTCCTACCTGTCTTTTCTTATTAGCCAAAAATGACAAATACTGCAGAATAAAACAAAATGGAGAAAAAACACTGACACGACAGTGACGGAGCAGTCATTCCTAGAAGAATGACAACCGTAACAGTCTGCCACCTGTGCAACACTTGACCGACAGATCCGTGAAGTGGACCCCTACCTGAGAGACAGGTGTTGACAGCCTGTCAGAAGAGAGGTCCAAAACACACTGGTGCGAGTGTGTGTACATGAGAGACGGCGATACAGCTGCGCAGTAGAGGAAACCAAAGCCGCTTGTGACAGAGCAACTGTATGAGCTGGCAGCCTTTGAGAAGCATCAATTAAGGGTCAAACCGGACCATCTTCACTATAAAACGGGATACTCTAATAAGACAATACACACCTATGACTCCAGACACACACACAAAAAAAACATAGCATTTCCTCATCCGCGGACAGCTGACAGGTGGTTTTGTAAAAGAAACTCTCAAAAGGAATTGGAAAAAGAGCAGCAATTAAGAGACTTAAAAAGGGTTGTTTTAATTAGTGACAAAATATGAAAGGTTGGCTTTCGGAACATCTAGTTCTGGTACTGACTACCTGGAAGTGAAACTACACACTTTTCCTTTTGCATTGGCACCTACAATGGGAACCCTGTGGTGACGCAATCTAGTTGTGTCATTTCTGTGCATCACACAATAGCAGCAACAACAAAGGACAATGATGGAAGACGCCAGGATTGGAGCTGCGCTTTTGTTACTCTTTGGATACTGTTGGTTTTATGTTGTTAACATGAGGGATGGAAAGGAGACATGCAAATCTGACACAATAGAAAGAACAAAGAATATTTTGACAACTTCAAATCTCTCTGGATGTCGACTATGCGAGTTTCAGGAACTTCAGAACTATTCTGACAAGTTGGACTACTTCTGAAGTTTCTGAAACATGCATTACTTCCTGCAGTGTGAAAGCAGCTAACATATCCATAGTATCTGACTAAAACCTGGTCTACATCACAGCTTATTCTGGCCAAGAATCAACAGTTCTTGGTTCTGCGCAAAAGAAAATAAAAACATGACTTTATTTAACAATTCATCTCCTCCGTGTCACCCTGGCGCGTAAACAATGTATGTTGTTCTGTGTCAGCTGCGCCACGCTGATACGTTGTTTTTTTTTTCAAAACGTAAACAGCGTAGAAAACGTATCCGCGTGGCGCAGCTGACTCAGAACAGCATACATTGTTTACATTCAGTGGATACTCTCCAAAATCCACCAGGGGGACGTGGAGGAGACAAATTGTTGAATAAAGTTGTTGTTTTTATTTTCTTTGCGCACAAAAAGTAATCCCGTAGCTTCGTAAAATTACGGTTGAACCCCTGATGTCACATGGATTATTTTAACGATGTCCTTACTACGTTTCTGGACCTTGATCGTGGTAATTACATTGCTGTCTATGGGAGGGACAGAGAGCTCTCAGAATTCATCAAAAATATCTTAATGTGTGTTCCGAAGATCTTACGGGTTTGGAACGACATGAGGGTGAGTAATTAATGACAGAATTTTCATTTTTGGGTGAACTATCCCTTTAAATGAAAGACCACCATGCTATATTAGCTTAAAGTCTGAGTCTCTATTAATGTTTGTAAAGTAAATATCTGAGAAATCAGTAGACGAAACTGTTTTATTTTGATGCAATGAGCACAGACTACCTCAGAAAAATAAACTAGAATTTAGCACTTCATCTTCAATACACTACATTACTCTTCAAAAACTGGGGGTCAGAAAGAATCTTTTTCAAAAAGAAATACTTTGATTCAGCAAAGATGCATTAAACTGAGAGTACAGACATTTACATGGTTATAAAACATGTCCATTGCAATGATATTGTGTGCTTTGAACTTTCCATTCAAAGAATCCTGAAAAATATTCCACGAAATTATTAAGCTGCATAACCGTTTTATACACTGATATTCAAGAAATGTTTCTTGAGCACCAAATTAGCATATCAGAATCACTTCTGAAGGATCATGTGGCACTGAAGATCGGAGTAAAATAGTCTCAGCCTCAGACGTCACGCCCACGGACCATTGGCTGATTGTCTGATGCATACGGCACACAAAATTGGAAACACTTCAGGAGTTTTGAAGTCGTCATCGGATTGGTTGATTTGAATTATACAGGATTTCCGGGAGACGTGCGTGTTGCGTTCTTTAACGTTCCGCCTTGAAACAAAGATGCCGTGATGCCAAACCCCATCATCAAAGAAGAAAGCAGTCATGTTTACAACTATGACGATGAGCGCTTATCAGGATCAACTAAACGCTGGATTTTCTAAAGTATGTGAAATAGGCCTATTTCAAGTTCAATGCATAGAATCTTTAAAATATGTCCAAGAGTTTTACACACAGGTCTGTTATTGTGGCAACATTTCCACGCCCCTAAACATGACAAGGCACAAAACAAAACATGATTGGTTGCTTTACCCGTCAGTCATATGGCCTCTTGGGTGGGCTTTAGCCAAAGCGACCAAGGTTCCCAGACCTTCTGACGTCAATCTGAAGGTCTGGCTACGCAACACCAGGAGTAAAATGGCTGCTGGCAAACCAACTTGACAACCCTTGTCAACTTGGGCAACCCTTGAAAGTTAAGTATTAACTAGCCAATCAGTTCGGACATGATGATTTTCAGATAGTTCTTGCCATTTTGTGGGCAAGACATACATTAAACAGTCATTAAATAGACTGTTAGCGTGATGTCTGAGGCTACCAAAGCAGACGTCACTCTAGAAGGAGACAGCAAGGTGAAACAGAAATGCAATAACCAAATCCCACTGGTTTTACACCATTCTCTCCATCCATCTCTGAACATGACTGCTGTTCTTTGTCCAAGCCCTGGCCCCATAAACCGAGAGCAGTGCTACTTAATCTAATCACTATGATCTATTAGGAGAGGTGGCGGTGATACTCCATGTGGAGTCGGGCCATGGCAAATGTGTAGTGGGACCTGCTGCAAGTGCAAGAACTTTCCAGAACTGAGCTAATACCCAGCATCCATCAGTAGTGCATTTTGCACAGGGCAGCTGCGGCAGAGTGGGAGGGGCTTATAAAGATTTAAACAGAATTAGCCCAGTGGCACAAGGCCCCGTTCTTTTATCAGAGTGCTCACTCAGGAGCCTCACAAAAGCACTGCACCTTTAATTATTCATCCGCCTAAAAAAAAAATAAAAGGGCGTAACCCATCAAAGTGAACAAAATTACTCTTTGCTCTTGAAGGAAAAGAACTGATGTCTTTTTTCGCTTTGCAGAAAGCTTATTCGTGCTATCAGAGGTCCTAATTGACACAGTTAGCATGTCGTTTTGGCGTTTAAGACCGCATGTCTGGATTCAAAGGCTTTTTCCGCGACACGAAGATCCATGCATCCTCAGATCAGCGCTGCATATGTGATTGGTTGTGAAAGGCAAGAGTGAAGTGGGCGGAAAAAATGTGTCATTAAACATCAACATCAACTTTAAATGCTGCTGTCAATGCAGAGAGAGACTCGTGCTGTCGAGCACTTAGCGACCACGGCTGCGCAAGCATTTCTGTATGTTCAAATCAAAAAGCAAGTGGGAAAGGGCAAGTTCACGCTTCATTATTGTACGGGAGAACAAGCACTACATCGCGTGATTGTGTGGGCGGTGATGTGTGTACTTCATACAAAAAACAGAGACGCTCACACAAACATACACACAACACAGGTGACTCACCGATGTACAGCCTCCTGCTGAAGCGCTGCATAAGGAGCAGCACGAAAACATGGAGAGGAATCAGGTTGATGATGAAGACATATCCTCCCCATGCAGACACCTGCAACACAAAACGCGTCACGTTACACACACACACAAAAAAAAAAAACAGCTAAATACTGAAATATTTTGCCTCATGATACTGTATCAGGATTCTTAGATTAGGAATCAGTATTTTTAGGGAAGTAGCTAATACTTCAATATATTAATTATAAGGTTATTATATTTCAGGGATTCGGGTTACAACAAAGACAACGTTGTTCATAGTGTATTGCGTGTTTGTTGTGTATATTAATCATCATCATATGAAGTTATTCATATCGTGAAGAATATAATAATATAATATAAAATGTGGGAGAAAAAATCCTTGCAAACATACATTGGTTTAAGTTTGGTTTGTTACGAAGTGACATTGTCAACTAAAATTTTTCTTTCATTGAATACAATTAGTTATTTCAGTCAGAGTAAAATTAATTAAAAATTTATTAATGACATTGACAGACATATTACATTATTTTTGTTAACAGATCAAAAATGAAAAACTGCCAATGCCATTCATTTTAGTCAGTTTTACATCAAGACTAAAGGGTCAGTGTATAACTAACTAAAATTAATGAGTGACATTGACAATATTAAACAAAACTAAAAAATAAATTTAAATTAATAAAATGAAAACTATATTTAACAAGACAATTGTCAAAAGACAGAAACCGTTTATCTACTCAACCGAAAAACCCAAAATTACTACAAGTTTAGAAAACGGCACCAACTAAATTTTGCACTAGGCAACTAAATATGTCATTAGCCACTGGTTAATAAATTGTTAGCTTTCACTAATATATTTTGACTGCATGTTGTGTCCTATAACTGCTTTAGTTCGCCTACACACTACGACACTTTGACAGAGCATTTGACAGCAAAGACTGATTGTATAAGCTCATTTATGCCATGGAAAGAGCTGTTCTAAATGTAAAAAAAGCAGAAATACAGCAAACATTACTGTAGGACAGTTGTGGTTTCCCTCTCATCTTGACAGCACACTATTCCCATTTATATCAATGAATTTGCATAGTTATCGGACACATCGTAAAAACTGCAGTGTGTAAACAGCTTAACTCACTGTCGCATGGCTGGGAGCTCTCTCTCTTTCTTTCTCTAACACTCATATGCAATATACGCAATATACCACTGTTTTGAATAACCACACACTAAAGGTAAAGAAACGCAGTGTGTCGTGACCAAGTTATATCACATCGCCCAGGTCTCTGCTGGCTCTCAGCCCTATGATACACCACAGTTACCAGAAAACTCCATTAGCACACTCAGCCTTTGGAACCTCTGCACTTTTCTAGGTCACTTAGGATGTCCCGTTCAAGAGAGCATCTCTCAACTCATGCCCTCGGTAGCGTCTCTGGGACATATCGGACTGTACTGGACCCCAAGGTCTCAATGGAGCAGATGGCTCAGATTGCACTGGTGTCATTTGTTTATAAACACATTTGGAAAGCCAGAGACTACTGGGGGCTGGGCAGGGCTGTAGGCTTCCATTATTAATGAGCGCTGCCTTCCTCCAGGAGAAGAAGCTCAAGTTTCAGAAATAGCTGATATTCATAACCGACTGGCACGTGGCCCCCACCAGGGTGGCATGATGGATGGTGCTGTTTGCTTTTTCATTTATTTTACATATCACATTAATGGGTTGAAAAAGAGCAAGAGAGACGTGCAACCAGCCCCAGAACACACAACACTATGAATGGAAATCATAAGAATTTAATGATTCTGGTTCAGCTTACGATTCCACTTAACGATCATGGATCCTTAACTTTATATTACGCAACAATATTTCATAGCAATTACACTGTTTTATGTCTCATGAACCTTGCTTAAAAAAAAGTTCATGAATCAAATGATACGACCAAGTAATGACTTACGGTTCATTGAGTGTATCAAATGTTAATTCTGAAAGCGTGCAATTGGTTCAGTAGGTAAATGGGCCGTTTCAGACGGATGAGTTTATTTGTAACTCATTTGATAGTCGTTTTGAGAGATTCAGAGAAAATAATCATTTCACAACTCACTTAAAACCGAATTGGACTACATTGGTCACATTATACATTGCTGTTCAAAAGTCTGTGGTAAGCACATTTTCTTAATACTTTAAAGATATTTCTAAAGTTACAAAAGATTGCCATTTCAAATAAATGCTATTCCTTTCAACTTTCTACTCAAAAGAATCATGAGAAAAGCCATCACAAAAATAGAAAGCCGTTTTCAACATTTATAATAAGAGATATGCTTCTGAGCACCAAATCAGCATATTAGAATGATTTCTGAAGGATCATGTGACACTAAATACTGGAGTAATGGCTGCTGAAAATCAGGGGCGATTCTAGGATTTTCATTTTAGGGGGGCTCAGCCCCCAATGAGGGTATATATATATATATATATATATATATATACATACATACATATATTAGGGGTGCTCCGATTGATCGGATACTGATCACTATCGGCCGATAATCACGTTGGGATCATTGATCGGCGGTCTCTAAAAAGGCAAATCTCAAAAAAACAATCTCAAGCTGAGGACGCTGCCGTGAGAGGTTTGGCACGACATGCAGCGGCACCGTCTCAGTCCGGCGCAGGTGAAATAATTATAATGCTGAAGGTGAGGTACTCACCTTCATATTTCTTCATTAAATAACTTAAATTAATAAGTTATAAGTAACACAGCGTGAGTGAATCACTGCGCGCGCTCTCTCTTTCTCTCTCAAAATGCGCAAATGGCTTCAAATCACCACACATCGCGTCTGCACTATAAGCGAGCTGCA
>NW_015625652.1:34497-34878 GCF_001515625.1 Sinocyclocheilus rhinocerous | reverse complement strand
AATTCAGGCCCTGAATAAATGTCTAAAAATCCTGATTGGAGTATCACTATAAATGGTTATAAATGATAAAAAGAAGGCTTTAAAAATATCGCTATCACTGATTGGTATCGGTAGATACTAGAGGTTGACCGATAGTGGATTTTACTGATACCGATAGCTAGGTTGGACCACACTGGCCGATACCGATTAATCAACCGATAGTTTTTAAAATGGTAAACGAAAACTAAAACAGAGCTTTACCATTTTTAAAAAAGCAGTAGCAGTACTGAACCATACTTTGTAAATGAATAAACATATTAATATTAATTATTATATTGATCATTAAAGTTATTTCATAGTTTACTAACGTTAAAAAAAGAACCTTTAAAAATGTACAAATAT
>NW_015625652.1:29902-34278 GCF_001515625.1 Sinocyclocheilus rhinocerous | reverse complement strand
GTTACTGACTTTCATATTAATGTTTACACCAGGCTTATTTAAACATAATTATTACATGCTTACAAGGTTGGAAGTTCAACAAATCAGTCAATGTACTGTGATTGTAGTTGTTAAATAAAAATGTCATTCATATCAATTCATGCATCACCTAATTTCATCGTAACATATAGGCCTGGTCTACAGAAATGAACATTTATGTTTAATCTATCTAATATTGTGTTGGTCACACTATACAATGATTTATAGCCCGTCTTTGTTGAATAATACAGAACATAAAGAGCTTTAAAAAAATAATTGCATATTAAATCGCAATCGCAATATTGGTAAAAAAAAAAAAATCGCAATTAGATTATTTTCTAAAATCGTTCAGCCCTACTCTCGTACTGTATAATGGCAGCGGACCCTTCTCGGCCACTCCAGCAACGGACGCAACCCGGAAAACTATCGGCATTGATTTTTGCCGATAACCGATAGTTCCGCCAATCAACTATCGTGCCGATTAATCGGCAAAACCGATGAATCGGTCGACCTCTAGTAAAATCCTGATCGGAGCACAATATATATAGCCTAATAAAAAAAATTTGACTAATAGGGGTGGTATACTAAATTTATTGCAGTATTCCACTGTATTGCATAGATAGGTATAACATATAACTGAATAAGCCAAATACAAGTCTTCATGATCTCTCTCTCACACACACACACACACCTGTTTACTGTACAAACACAAAATTTTACTGTAGGCATTAGTACAACCCTCTTTCCTTAGCTCAAGTATGTAAACCTCTTTGCCACATGCACTGGAATATGTATTACATTGAATGTTAACTTTTCAAATGAAAATGGCAACATGATCGTTTTATAAAGTATGCGTTCATATGTGCTTAATTTTCACTGGAGGAAACAACTGGTGTGATGAGGAGTGAACGCAGCGAAAACTCAGGCTACAGTAGATGGGGAACCGATTGCTCCCCCATGATATTTTGTAAACTGTATTTATGACAAAAGAACTGCACAGATGCAGATATTATAGCAATCTATCAATAAACGCACACCTTGTCCTCTGTTTCTCGCTCCGCGCCGCTGCGGCCTGCCGATTGAAAAAGAACGCGCTGAAAGACGAGGAGGAGCCGATCGAAGTCTGCCGCCATTTTCAAATGTAATTTAAAGGGGACTGAGGCGATCACGAATTTGTGTACAGTTTATGGAGCTAATCGCAAAATTTAGGGGGGCTGAGTAGTCATTTTTAAAATACACCAAAATAGAAAACGGTTATTTGAACTTGTAAAACATTTTACTTTATTTTTGCTCATTAAATATAGCCTTGGTGAGCATAAGAGACATCTATTAAAAATAAATAAATATCTTACCAAACCCAAACTTTTGAAAAGTAGTGTAATTCCCTATAGGCAGTGGCAGGAAAAGCTGTCCAGGTTATTTACTATGGTATTACCAAGTACCATTAATAGAAATGAAATGCCATAAACCACCCGAACATAAAAAAAATCCAATGAAAACTCACCATGTAAAAGTACGAGAGGCAGCAGCCGATGGCCCAGAAGACCGAGCCAGTTTTCACTGATTTCACCTGTGTGGAGAGGACGCATTTAAGTTAATTCCGCTAATCCCAAACAAAGGGTCTGATACCATCACATCAAACAAAGCCAAGACGACGAACACTCAGAGATAAGAAAGAGACCAAGGAAATTCAATGTTTAAGTCAGGCTTGACAGCAAAGTCCTTGGCGTTTCAGCTGACAGTGAGCTCCAGAGAGAAGAGATGGGCTAAAAATCACAGCGCCAAAAGAGACAAAGTATGCTGCCACTGCATCCGTTCCAGCTGTCTCGTCGTTCAGCTGAAAAAAACGTGATGAATGTCTATCAAGGTTAATTCATCATTTCAACAGTTCGGGACAGCGCAACACTTGCGGAAATGGTTTTTTCATCATTTTAGAACAGTTCTCAATGGGCATCATAAAACTAGTCCTCATGACTCATGCGCTATATTCGAAGTCCTTTTGAAGTCAAATGATAACTGTTATGAACAGGCAAGTTATTCACTGATAATCTTCTCTTCCACTGAGCTGTTACCTTGAGAACCACTGTAAGAAAGAATTTAATCAGAGAACTTGGAATATACAGATTCATGAACAAATAATTCAGATCAATTTTGTAATCTGAATCAAGTGATTTACTGAAAGAATGTGACTCAACAGAACCAGAGAACCGGATCACTTGGATTAATGATTCAGACGAATTCAAATAAACGGATTCATTGATCTTACTCAAAATAACGGAATAGTATTCAGATTCATAAACAAATGATTCAGATGTTTCTGACTCAAAAGAATTCAATAGCTACTACAGATGTCATAATTAACAGTAAATAACGATGAATGGCTATCAAATGGCTTCAGAAGACTTGGTATATGACACAAAGTTATACAGTTGTATTATGATTCATTTCATATTAAATTCGTTAGTTTTGATGAACGAAGATGAATTAACGTACACAAACAAACTACTCACCCATAAGTAGTAGGTAAACTGCAAGGCAAAAATGGCGATGCCCTCGTTGTCAAACGAGCCGGCCACAGAGCGTGATATGTAGCCTGGTACGATAGCGATGAAACACGCCGCCAGCAGGCCGGCACCCTGGTTCCACAGCTCCCGCGTCAATAGGAAGGTAGAAATGGCAGTCAGGCCACTGAAAACCGGGGCCAGAAACACGCAGACATCACGTATGTGCACCGTCACATGAAGCAGATTCAGTATGTAGTGGATCAGGCCCGCCGTCATCATCAGACCAGGATACACCTGCAAAAGACGAGATATGGGAGATGCTATTAGTTGCAATCGAATGCAAAATTGATCAACTAGAAGTTTGCCTGCAGCAATTTGAGAAAAAAAAAAACTAATAAAATCAGGATTTGTAAGAAAGTGTGTAAACATTACTAAATCTTTGATTGGCCCCAAGACAGAGATAATGAGAAGTTTAGTCCAAGCACACCCTTAGGAGCCTGGTAATCAATCGTATTAAAGGAATAGTTCACCCAAAAATGTCTCTCAACCACCCTCAGGCTATCCAAGGAGTAGATGTGTTTCTTCTTTTTTTTTCCTGAATAGATTTGGAGAAATTTAGCATTACATCACCAATGGATCCTCTGCAGTGAATGGGTGCCATCAGAACAAGCTAAGAAGCTGATGAAAACATCATACTAATCCACACGACTCCAGTCCATTAATTAACATCTTGTGAAGTGAAAAGCTGCTTGTTTTTTCAAACAAATCCATCACTGACAAATCCATCAAGATGTTTTTAACTTCAAACTGCTGGTGTCCTCCATCCATGATATTGCTTTTTCCAGTGGAAAAAGTTGTCTGAACCAGGAGAGAAATATGCACAGATCAAGCAACGTTTACAAATCCACAACAGTTATAAACAAATGCATTGGTGGATTTTGACGTGAGAGGACAACAGGGGATGGGTTTTTTCACTGGCGGAAGCGTTATTATGGTATTTTGGCAATGATTTAAAATGAAAACGCTTTAATGATGGATTTGCTTCTAATAAACATGCGGCTTTTCACTTTACAAGATGTTAACAGATGGACTGGAGTTGTGTGGATTACAGTTTACTGCGATGTCAATCAGCTCTCATTTTATCAACTCTCATTCTGATGGCACCCATTCACCGCAGAGGATCAATTGGTGATCAAGTGATTTAAATTTGCTAAATTTCTCCAAATCTGTTCTGAAGAAACAAACTGATCTACATCTGAGGTTGTGTACATTTACAGCAAAAGTATTTCATTTTTTATTCATCTTTATTCCATTCTAAACCTGTATGGCTTGCTAAACCTAAAAGAAGATCTTTTGAAAAATGTTTTGGACCCAATTGACTTTCCCTGTATGACCAAATTATCTTTTTTTGTGTTTCGCAGAAAGTCATACAAGTTTGGAACAACATGACGGGGAGTAAATGATGACAATTTTCATTTTCGAAGCTGAATTCATCAGACAAACAGCAGTGAGTAAGGAAACACCCCATTCTTTACCTCCACATTCCCACTAGGGTTGTGACGGTGAGGAAATTTTCCCACCGGTTAATCGACGTGTGACGACACCAGTAATACCGGTATCACCGCGGGGGGAGGGCGTTCCCTCTTTTCCTCGCTTTCCTTCGCTTTTAAATAGCTTGTAAAAGCGGTGTGCCCATTTTACTTTCACTTTCAAATAGCGGCAATTCGGAGTAAAGCAATTGTTCATTTTTAGTTCGTTTGAATTTTCCCTCTTTTCCTCACTTTCCTTCGCTTTTAAATAGCTTAAAAGCGCCATGCGCATTTTACTTTCACTTTTGAATTAGCGGCAGTTCGG
>NW_015625652.1:27617-29566 GCF_001515625.1 Sinocyclocheilus rhinocerous | reverse complement strand
GGGCAAGCTATGCCTAATATAAAATAACAAATAACTTACATAAAGTTTAATAGGTATACAAAACTGGAAATAAGTAAACATGTATAATATATAACCAAATAAATAAGAAACATAGAACGTTTATTAGCAAAACAAATGTCAAATAAAATAAATAAATTACACGGTTTAAAAAGTTCTGCATTGATGCTATATGTGAACAATGCTGCAGCATTAACGGTTCGAGGAACAAGGTCAGAGCGCTATGATGCGAGAAGTCTGCTGTCAAAGAAATAGAGCTAACCACAAAGTTTGCAAGAAGCAGAAATTATTCCATGCCGTTTGTGATGCCGAGTCACAAGCGACTGTATAAAACAAACATTCGGCATGGGAATGCAGCAACAATAATGTGGACATCATGCATTCAACTACAAATAATTTGTGTAGAAGTAATTCTGGATTAGGAAGTGAAAGGAATTGTCAGGAAGTAAACTTGTGGATGGCAGAAAGTGGTATAACAGTTCACTTGTTTTTTTTAACGCATAAATTAAGATCCTACAGCATTTATTCATCTTAAATTCAACATTTTATTTTTTAAATAAAATTTAATGTACTATGAACATAAACATTTTGAGATATTATTTTTGTTTTAAACAATAAAAGATAAACTATTGAACAAATAATTTTAAAAAAGACTAATAAATGTTGTTAGAAAATATATGGGTCATAATGAGACCTTATTGCAAAGTGTTACCAGAAAAATAAAACAAAAGAAAAACAAGAAACAGAAGAAAAAAAGGTTAAAGGCTACAAAAAACAAAAAAACAAAAAAAAAAACAGGCAGACTTACCGTCCCTCCCACTATTCTGCCCAGTGGGTACCAGGCCCTCTCATCAAACCAGTTGAGAAACTCGTAAAAGCCATTAGTTGTGAGATGATGAGTTGATCTGTAGTTGAACCTTTAGACAAAAAAGAACAGAATAGAACATATTGTCACTTCTAATGGGGGAAAAACAGCATTTTATCAACATTGGCCTGTCACAATGTGTTTGATGGCTAAAAGAGGTGCGTGTGTTAAGACACTTCCTAAATGGCAGATTAAATACTCAACTGCCAATCATCACCGGTGCCAAAGCACAAAGCCCACAACAAGAACATCCACTGGGAAGCACTTAAACGGTTAACAACCAAAAGAAATATAGAGTTAATGAGATGGAAAAAAGACGTTTCAGTTATTTAATCTTGAAAGACAAGTATTTCCAAGGACAAGAATTGTTGACTCACTGTGTTCAGTGCACACAGACAGAAAGACACCTGTTCAATCAGTCATGCATAAGAACAAGGATTTCTGCTGATTTTCCTTTAGGCCAGTTTTCTGCCATGTGTTCAGTGCACACAGACAGAAAGACACCTGTTCAATCAGTCATGCATACTTGAACAAGGATTTCTGCTGATTTTCCTTTAGGCCAGTTTTCTGCCGCAAGATGAATAAATAAATTAAAATCAATTATACAGAGTTGTATTTTGGACACTTAGAACAAATCACTTGCTATTTTTAGTTTTTTTTATATGTGACCTGTGCTGGCAAAATGAGTCACAATGAGCAAATTTTAAAAAACCTGAAATTAGGGCTGTTGCAATACGTCGATTTTATTAGACTATTCGATTTTTTAAAAATCCTCGACTTCATTTTGCTCGCATCGACTAACCGGCAAAATACCGGAAGTGGCGCATTTCACGGACGAGAATCCATAAAACACATTATTAGACTGTTTCCCAAGGCTGCATGATATATTAAACCCATTTAAAAAAAAATCATAAGCATAATTGTGAATTCACAAACGCTACGATTTAATTAAATAATTATATGCGATGCAGTTCTAATACAGTATAGGCGCTTTAATTATTTACATGCGTGTAGGTTAAGTACATGCGTCACACAGCGGCTCCGTTCACAGTAGTTCCACAGGAAC
>NW_015625652.1:21745-27508 GCF_001515625.1 Sinocyclocheilus rhinocerous | reverse complement strand
TTTTTACGTTGATATAGGCACGTATTGCTGTGTTTTTATTACGTTGCTTCAGGTGCGTATTGTGGCAGTTCATAATTCAAATATCCGGGGAGTGTTGCTAAAAGTTAATGATCTATTGTATTGGAATTATTCCCTACACCAAACTAGGGCTGTCGCGATTGGTCGATTTTATTCGACTATTCGATTTTTTAAAATCCTCGACTTCATTTTGCTCGCATCGACTAACCGGCAAAATACCGGAAGTGGCGCATTTCACGGACGAGAATCCATAAAACACATTATTAGACTGTTTCCCAAGGCTGCATGATATATTAAACCCATTTAAAAAAAAATCATAAGCATAATTGTGAATTCACAAACGCTGCGATTTAATTAATTATATGCGATGCAGTTCTAATACATTATATGCGCTTTAATTATTTACATGCGTGTAGGTTAAGTACGTGCGTCACGCAGCGGCTCCGTTCACAGTAGTTCCACAGGAACGGTTATCATTTACATGTGTGGAGCGTCTCAAACTCCATCTCTGCATGTTGTTGTAGTGTGTAAAAACAATCATTAGGCCGTTGGCGCCCTCTGCAGGCCTTTGTTGTAATGCGTAATGTACATTAGCTCTATTGTTTATAATACATTATGTATTTTAACAGTTTTGTTCACTAAAACAATATGATTTCTTGCTTTTGATACTTTATTTGAACTAATTATTTCCTCATTGCTATTATATATGTATTTTAAGTAATTTTAAAGGCTATTGTTCACTTACATCTATTTTTATTACCACAAAAAATATATTATAATTATAGGGCCCTATGAAATCCGTTTTACTTCCAAATTCATTTTTTTCCATTTTCATTTTTCTATACTCTGTTTTAATGGTTAAATTCAATTTTATTAATCAAAAAGCCTGTCTAATTAATTGAGTTTTACGGTTTTATCTTTAACAAATTCTGTTTTCCATTATTTTCTGGACTCCATTGTAATGGTATTATTATATTTTAATAATCAAAAGCATCTCCAATTAATGGATTTAAATTATAATTTTTTTTTTTACTTATTTTTTTCAGAAATACTGCACATTTACATTTTTCTCCTAAATAAATTCTGGTAAATAACATTTCTGGTAAATACTCCTTTAAAAAGTGTTTTTTGATTATAATTTTATTATTAGTAGACTAGAACACGTGGATGTGTTGTCATTCTTACAATATAATACTGAACTTTGATTTCAGTGATTTGGACTATGAGATGGACACTTGCTTCTTGCACTCTATGTTGCACTTTACTTTTGCTTTAAAAAAGGGATTTCATGGAAATTTGGATTTCATTTGGTTTAATAAAATATAGTTTCATAAAATATTCTTAAGTAAAATTGTTGATTTTTTGTGGGAAATTAATCATTAAGATTAATCGATCAATCGATAAATTAGTCGAAATAAAAATAGTCGTTAGTGGCAGCCCTACCTGAAATTCGACATTTCAAATTTTTTTTGTCTGTAGCTCAAAATTTGCCCGTGCGCATTCAGACTCATTTTGCCAGCACGGGTCACATATTATACATACATACGTATATTATTACTACTACACATTTGTTTAGCAAAAACACTACTTCTTCTTTGGGTGGTTTATAAACACTTTAAAACTCCAATGCTCAAACGAATACATTTCCTGGCAGTCTTTATCAACTTGGAAGCATTAATTTGATGCACACCTGATTAACAAAAACCTCAAACAAAAGCACTATGAACATGGCTGCAATTAAAATATGTAATCCTCTCTAATGCCTTTATCAGTCCAAGTTCAGCAAACTGTGTCCCGGCTATCTCTCCAAACTCCAGAGTACTCAATCTGAACCTTTTCTTTACTAACACCAGAATATAAGACAATAAGCTTTTTAAAACACCCCTTAAACACAAAGGGGAAAAAAAATAATAAAAATCAACAGCACAAATACGAAGTAATTGCTTTGTATTTAAACTAAACATTCTATTTTTTAGCACAGAAAAAGCCCAGGACTAAGCAAAGCCTAGCTCACTAAAATGCATGAGTTCAATAATATATGCAGGAAAAGCCTTGCTAAAAGGAAAACAGAATAATTCACAGAATAATCATGTGATATTTTAACAACTATGACAAATAATATATAAAAAAAACAGGTGGATGAGTGAATATAATTTCTACGTACTGCATTATAAAATTACCAACCATAAATGTTCAATGAGAGAACATTCAATGGACCATAATCAGGGATACTTCATTTGCGCAAATGAAAATTAGGCTCTGAGGAAGAGACAAGCGAAGGCTAGGTCAATCACTCAGACAAAACACTGAAAATAATGAAAAAATTATTCTGAGAAAACTAATGTGATGTACTGTGATGTGATATAGGACCTCATGACAGCACAACCTATTAAAACGAACAACGGCTAACCCTCAGCCTCAGTTTCATTCACGTAAAATACATCGGCCTGGGCTAGGCTCCATCAAATACTCCTCTCTTATTGGAAGTTTACAGCTCCAGTGGATTCCTGATTGCTGCTATTGTAATGCAAGTAGATTGTGTCCAGTGGGATAGAAAAGCATTACTTCTGGATTAATTTAATCAGATTCTGCATGCATGGCAAGTGTCAGCACACGGCCTGCCATCAGATTAATGTCCTCCTCACTATTTTGTAATACAGCCGTCTCACTGGCAAAAAACGCTCAGCGTTCGTAGGAGAATCTGGCAACCCGACGCTTGAGTAGGAGGAACGGCAGAACTGTGAATCATGCGTATTTAAAGACCCCTTTAAAGCACACAAACCATCCATCAGTGACCCTGGCTGCTAACTGACACCACAACCTGCTAGCTTCCATTCCCGCCTCGCTGACCTTTCTTCCCTCTCTAGAGAGGCTAAAGATTCGGGAACCTTTACTGGCATGGTCAAACTCTCCATCACGATCTGATATCTGAACCGGGTCCTTGGCATTCACTGAGCACTGCAATGTCCTTTCTGAAAGGAAGCAACATGAACACACCAGCAAAAGCAAATGATACCCTTGTTGTCAGGTGTTATTGCAGATTTGAGATATTTTATTGAAATGCAATCTTTTTGTACTCGAATGCCTATTACCTACACAAATAGCTGCCCGGGGATGCTGTTATGAAGATGCCCATCGAGTAAACAGACTTGCATTAAAGAGACTTTAGTTATACGCTGCTAAAAGTCGAATATTTATTCAATTGATGGCTTGCTCTTCAACTATGGGCATTTTGGCCCTTTTGAAAATAAACTCTAAAAACACTTCCAGTTAAAATCCAGTGTATCCAATAAAAGTTACTAAATGCATTGCAGAAGAGGAAAATAAAAAATTAAGAGATGTATTTATTAGAGGTCGACTGATTCATCGGTTTTGCCGATTAATCGGCACCGATAGTTGATTGGCGGAACTATCGGTTATCGGCAAAAATCAATGCCGATAGTTTTCCGGGTTGCGTCCGTTGCTGGAGTGGCCGAGAAGGGTCCGCTGCCATTATACAGTACGAGAGCGGCCTCTAGAGGCGGAAATCACTAACAGCACATGTTGTTTGTTTTGACACGTGACATTGCGCGCTGCACAGAGTAACATACAATATCAATAACATATGTATGTAATTTTAATGCTATGGCCATGTGTAGATATTTAAAGATGGCCATCTTTAAGCATGACAGTTGAAATTAAATGGTAGTACTTTACAGTAAGAGTCCTTTTGTAATATTAATGAAAGCTATAAAAGTATTGTTCCTAGTGTGTTCATTTCAACATTTACTATTACTAATAGGCTATATTTGTACATTTTAAAGTTTCTTTTTTTAACATTAGTAAACTATGAAATAACTTTAATGATCAATATAATAATTAATATTAATATGTTTATTCATATTTGTACATTTTTAAAGGTTCTTTTTTTAACGTTAGTAAACTATGAAATAACTTTAATGATCAATATAATAATTAATATTAATATGTTTATTCATTTACAAAGTATGGTTCAGTACTGCTACTGCTTTTTTTTAAATAGTAAAGCTCTGTTTTAGTTTTTGTTTATCATTTTAAAAACTATCGGTTGATTAATCGGTATCGGCCAGTGTGGTCCAACCTAGCTATCGGTATCAGTAAAATCCACTATCGGTCGACCTCTAGTATTTATGCTTAATGGCATTCTGTTGTGGAAATGAAACTGACATAAATGACACTTTAAACACTTCTGGAATAAAATTTGTAGTGGTCGACCGATATTGTTTTTTTGACATCCGATGCTGATATCTTGGAAAGCAGGGTGGCCGATGGCCGATATAAAGCCGATATAATTGTATTTATTTTAATTAATATTTAAGAAATTTGAAATCATTTGAAAATGGATTAAAAATAAATTTGTAAAATTTCATTAGCCATTCAAAGATTTGTTTAAATGATGTAAATGCGTATTTGCTGAATGCTGACGGCAAACGAGAAAGTATTATAATGTTTGCCTTTCTATTACTAATAATATAAAAGCAATCATAATACTTTTTGTATACATTTTAATTCCTTTGTTGAACAGCTCTATTGGATTAGTAGACAGACTTATATCCCTATTAGACAGAACTGTTAACGACGACAGCGAACTAGAGGGAGAACGTGAGCACTGTGTGCTCAGGCGCTGCCGCTCTCAGCGCCGTCAAAAAAAAGTCCCGCCTCGAATGCATCGGCCAAACAGAAAAACTTATCGGCCAATGCCGATATTTGAAAAATGCCAAATCTCGGCCGATATATCTGTCGACCACTAAAAATTTGTCATCTTGTTGAGGCTAATTTCATTGCCAGCATTTTGTCAATTCTGCACAAATACAATTTTGAATTTTTGTATGATTTATTAAAATTACAGTTTGACTGGAAGTGATGCACAAAATATTATTTTTAAGTGTTATTTTACTTGATTTAATTTGTGTAATGCATACACTTCCATTCAAAAGTTTGAGGTTAAGATTTTTTTTATGTCTTTGAATGAAACATCTTATACTCACCATGACTGCATTTATTTAATCGAAAACGCAACACAGCAATACTGTGGAAATATTACAATTTAAAATAAAGATTTGTTTTATTTTAATGTACAATTTCTGCTTAATATTTTTGTGGAAACTGGTACATTTATCAAGATTCTTTGATGAACTTGAAAATGAAAATGAAGATGAAAAAAGAAACATATTTTGTGTGTTTTGTCACTTTTGATCAATTTAATGGATCCTTGCTGAATAAAAGAATTAATTTCTTCCAAAAAAATAAAAAAATACTTGCTGACCCCAAACTTTTGAAAGGTAATGTACACAGGTCTTACATATCATTTCAGGCATGCTCTTCAACGGCACGGTTGTCTTCTTGGCAAAAAAGTACAGTGTGGGACAGCCATAATTGAATCATTTTCATTTCAATTTATAAATGTATTTAGATGATCAATTTAATACATGCAATTAGTGTTGTTTTTGGCGGCCTGTTTTAATTTTAGTTTTAGTCTTTGTGTGAAACTGTCATTTTAGTTTAAGTCACGTTCATACTCTTTTTAGTCTAGTCAAGTTTTAGTCAACTAAAAGTCTGAGCATTTTAGTCTAGTTTTAGTCGACGAAAACTGATGATATTTAGTCTAGTTTTAGTCAATGAAAATTGTATTTTAGTCTCTTTTTAGAAATGCAATTACATTTAACCCAGTCAATATAGTATAAGTACCTAGCAGTATAGACGAAACCTAAATTTTCTTTTAGCCAA
>NW_015625652.1:18464-20621 GCF_001515625.1 Sinocyclocheilus rhinocerous | reverse complement strand
AATAATAATAATAATAACGCGACTAAACGAGACGAAATAACGTTATTTCGTTTCGTCTCGTTTTGGTCAACGAAAATGAAGAGACATTTTAGCATAGTTTTTATTTTGTAAACCACATTTAGTCTCGTTTTTATTCGTCAACGATATTGCATTATACATTTAATTATAGTCATCGTCACATGACCATCATTTTCGTCTCGTCTTCGTCACGTAATAAAGGTTTGTTGACGACGATATTTAGTCATAATTTTCGTTGACGAAAGCAACACTACATGCAATAATGCAACAGGATAAAACAAAAGCTACTGAAATGCAGAAAAACTATGAATAAAGGCATAGAGAAAATTATAACCATAGTTTCTGACCTTTATAACAAAGAAAAAAAATTGAAATCTGTTAGGTTTTAATAAAAATCAACCCCTGGGACATAAGTTGAAGAAACACCCTAACGCTTCCATGACCGCATACAATTCTCCAACAATCATCGCCAGGAAACACAATCACAGGGAAGTCACAAGGAAATGACCCGGGGCAACACTGAGTCCGTGTCATTTTAAGGTGGGGTAATCTCAGCAGACAATGTGCAAGACTATCAGATTTCGTGACCGTATTATCAGCTGGATACATAAAGATGTCTTTATGAGCGCAGTGAACTGGATTTCTTTATTCTGCAGTTTAACCTGCGTGACACGTGTTCTGCTCCACTTTCCCGACGACTCTGAATTCCGCACTTCATAAAACTCAATTTCACACTGCGTGGACATACACACAGAGCTTTAAAAAGGTCCCGTTCAATGGCATGGAGCAACCTAACATTTATTAACAGCCACTGCTGAGGGTATGGGAGAAATTGCTGCTTAAAGGAGACATATTATGCCTAGAGATGCACCAATCTATCGGCCAGGGATCAGAATCAGCTGATTTTCCTCATGATCGGCCCGGATCGGTGATCGGCCGGTCAGTCTCACTTCCCACGCTCAGTCTCAAACAGCTTGTGAGCCACAAATACCAAAATGAGTGGCTAACTGCGCTAAAATGTTCAAATACATAAATTGTCAAAATGCCCGTTTTGGCGAGTATCCAGTTAAACACCGTCAGTTTTGGAACGTTAAATAGTTGAGAAAGAGAATGTATGTTGTGTAACAGTATATTGGGTCCGTGGATAAACTCTTAAAGGTACCGCAATCCAATATTTATGCTGCTGTCTGTTATGTTAATCAAAGAACAAAAGACAAAGAAAATAATTTTCTGCTCTTGACTGAATACGTTTTATAACTTTAATTTCTGTAGTCTTCATTGTAAAAATTAAATACAGATTAATGCTTACCATTAAAGTAATTAAATGTAAAATAACACTGGATGTGTTATTTTACATTTGATTACTTTAATTTCTGTAGTATTTCTTAACTGAATCAGGGCTCACAAAATTTCAAAATCCCTGGTAGTCCTTCGGACAGGTACTCTTCAGATTTTGGTAGCCCGAGAATTTAACTAGCCCAAATAAAAATATATATAGAAAATCAGATAGGAGTTTAAATGTAAATCAAAATAATTTTTAATACACAAATATCAACAAATATGAAGGAATGAATTTTATTTCACTATTTACAGGGTATCTGCAGAATTTAAAAAAATAAATGTAAGGCAATTTATGACCCATTTTAAGAGCTGCACAAGTAAAATGAACAGTATGAGTGGGGTTGGACTATGTCTGTGGTAACATACAGTACTGAGCCATAAAATTACATGATTTACAGTTCAGATACAGGTTTTCACAAAAACAAAAATCTTTATGTGTTTGCTGCGTAAAAACATGATTTGATATTTGCATTGATCTGACCATAAACAGCAAGAAAGACTTATTGGAAATGCAAATTCATTCTCTGCCACGAGGTGGCGCTTTAGGAGAGCTGAAATATTGCGGTTTCCTCGGTAATGGCTGTACACAAAGCAGCTCCTCGCTCATAAATGCTGCTTTATCAGGAATTATAGGTAAAATTTAATTAAAATACCAATGACACGTTTCTGAGGACAGTCGGTTCCCTTCAGATACATTAAAATAAAGAAGTTTTGACTTGAAACGTGCAGCGCTCATATTTATTCAATGACATCATTGCCTTTTGAAGTTTAATCCAGCCGTATCGCGACTCTTGTCTT
>NW_015625652.1:14777-17282 GCF_001515625.1 Sinocyclocheilus rhinocerous | reverse complement strand
AAGACCTCTTGAAATTATAATTAAGACATTTCTTATACCATTTAACGTATTTAAAACTTTTTATGGCCTTAAGTTTGATACATCTCACTTTAGGAGTTTTTAAGGACCCGCGGGAGATCTGTATTTAAGATTTTTACATTTACATGCATAAATTTTGGTAGCCCGACTAGAAAACACAATAGGCCCGGGACTTCGGGCTAGCGATTTAATTTTGAAAATGCCTATTTTGAGTGGAAGCAGAAACACGTTGTTTCTCTTTACATGCAAATGAGCTGCTGCTCCCCGCCTCTTTTTCCAAAATAGAGCTGCGCCATTACAGCTCGTACCTGCTAAAAACATCTGTTTTGGATCTGATTATCATGTTTATCGTACTGAAATCATGCATTTTAAACCATATTAGTTTAAGGTTCTGATATACGGTTTTCTGAGTGCACAAGGACAGAAAGCGGCTGTCACAGCATGTGAGTATGTGAGTACTAAACTAAGTTCTCTTTAACACACAAGTTTACGTTAAAAACACACAAGTTACAAAAACAAAACAAAAATGCTTACCAAAACAAAGTTACTGGGTTAATCTTTTTCACGTTTCCTTGGTTGGTAGATGCACCGGGACCTGATTATAGCACTTAACACCTGGAAGAGTCAGATTTTCATGATATGTCGCCTTTAAAGCATGGCTAGGAATGCTTGACAAAGGTTGCTTAAACCATGGAGTTGCTTGTAGACAGAGTGGCTAAAATCCAGAGTTGAGAAGCGCTAAGGCACTTGGAGAAAGTTGAACAACTTTAAGCAATTAAAGGTATCAGGAGTAGTTCAGAGTTCATTAAAGACTGCAGTAAAGACAGGGTCAGGTTAATATCTTGCCGCTGGGCAAATGTAACCGAAATGGAATAACTATAGGTAAGAATAAACCGAGGAATGTAATAATTGCCTGTACAGCCTGAAAGAGCTCAACCGTGTATCATAAAGTAGCGTTCATACTGATGCAGATACCATGTAGGGCTGAACGATTAATTGCATTTGCGATAATATCACGATATGATTTCCAAAATTGTTCAGCCCTAATACCATGGGAGGTTGACAGGGCCTTTTTACTTCACTGAAGTATCCAAAGTAGGCAACAAATTGAGAGAGCTTCACTGACTCCAAACAGTGAACTTCAAACCTCCAACTATTATTGAAAACAAATTACTTCCAGTCACATCGTCACTGCAAATCGCTCTCCATGTAAGTGCCCATTAAGACCTGGTACAAGGCATTACGGGACAAAAAGGAAGAGAAACGTATTAAATCTGAAATGTTTCACCGCGACTAAGAGTATCATAATGAGACTGAGGACTTCCTGGACCCAAGGATTGGTTTCTTGTAAGTCCGATTACTTCTCTCCATCACACCATGTGCATATCAGAGGGCAAAAGTCAGACATTTCAAATTTTGAGATTGCAGGTAGGATATCATCAACACATTTCCCCGAGATTGAGGATGTGGAAAAATGATTGTAATAATTTACCCTGAGTCGTCAGGCTGGGTAGCGTGTCATATTAAATTTGATGGCTGACATTATGCCCGCATCACATTCATCAATTTAATCAGGAGGCAGGCATGGGGCGTACAAGGAGTTTGGAGTCTGGGGCAGATAGGAGTCTGAGGTTGATGAAAACGGAAAGGGTTGCAAAGATGGAAGATGACAAACTCGAAGGAAAGACTGTTAAGCAATTCTAACCATAACTCATCCTTAATTTACACCAAATAAACAAGTACAATAACAGGTTAAAGCACAGAAGATCTCTCACTGCTCTTGACTAAATCACTTTTGTAACTTTAATAGGAAAAATACATATTTAATTTACACAGTGAAGACTATGCAGTGTTTTTGATTAATTTACAATGTATGTAGCATTTTTTTATTTATTTTCTTGTAGTTTGTCCTATTGTTTGTAATTAGTTTCTTATTCTTATTTCATCACTTTGAAAAGATTAGACTTTTTACTAATCTTCAGTGAGCTAGAGTTTTTCTCTCTTTTTTTAGACTTGGATACGTTTTTTTTTTTGTGATATTGACACTGGTGACAAGGAATTATGAATTATGGTTACAAGTAGTGGCCAAGGCCGATATATCGGCCGATATCTACCATTTTCCAAATATCGGCATTGGCCGATAAGTTTTTCTGTTTGGCCAATGTGTTCGAGTTGGGACTTTTATTTTGACGGCGCCGAGAACTGCTGCGGCGGTGCCTGAGCACACAGTGTTTGCCGTCAGCATTCCGCAAATACGCATTTAAACAAATCTTTGAATGACTAATGAACATTTAATTTCACAAACCTTGCAAACTTAGTCGAATCTAGTTGAGATCTTGAAGTGTGCATGTGACCTGCATGATCGCGTGTTCTGTGATGGTTGGTCCTATGGTCCGTGCGAATTGAATACGGACAGGAGGAGGAGTTCAGCTTCACTGGAGACGCGCGATCGACAAACTTTAAACTCGTGATTTCAAATTATGCTGC
>NW_015625652.1:7571-14270 GCF_001515625.1 Sinocyclocheilus rhinocerous | reverse complement strand
TAAACGTTTATTTTTTAATCCATTTTCAAATGATTTCAAATTTCTTAAATATGAATTAAAATAAATAAAATTATATCGGCTTTATATCGGCCACCCTGCTTTACAAGATACCGGCATCGGCTGTCAAAAAACCCATATCGGTCGACCACTAGTGACAAGTATCCAAAATTTTGATAAAAAGCAAAAACAGCTATATTTTGATACCGTTATCGTGAAATAAAATTACTCATACTGTGATATAAGATTTTGGTCATATCACCCACCCCTAAGCTCAAATGTTACATCAAAGCCAATTTATGTGACCAATAATAAAAAATAAAAAAATTCATATTTTGTTTAATTTTGAATACTGATTTAATAACACAATATGTGGTAAACTATATGAAAACCTGAAAGTAAAATGAGCACGGCGCTTTTAACCTATTTAAAAGCGACGGAAAGCGAGGAAAAGAGGGAAAATTCAAACGAACTAAAAACGAACAATTGCTTTACGCCGAATTGCCGCTATTTCAAAGTGAAAGTAAAATGCGCACGCCGCTTTTACAAGCTATTTAAAAGCGAAGGAAAGCGAGGAAAAGAGGGAACGCCCCCGCCCCGCCCCCACGGTGATACCGGTATTGTCACACGTCGATTAACCGGTGGGAAAATTTCCTCACCGTCACAACCCTAGCACTTATACAGCCCGTGTAATACAGTCGCAAAGACCAAACCTCAACAACACAGGTGCTCCGTGAATCCATGGATCCTTCTGTAAAAAAGTGAAGACTGCAAGTTCAGGCCAGGTTGGAGGTTTGATGGAGAAGTGATGGGGCTTCAGCCAAGTTTGCTCTTTTTACCTGCTCCATTAAAAATGGGTCTGTCTAAGCAAGACTGCTTCAGGCAGAGCAACTCAGCAGAAAGAGGTCTGATGGCTGAATAATATATGGAAAAGAGTTATGGTTTATAAAATGAGATGCGCTGTCTCCGTGTGCATTAAATATGTCAGGGAGTAAAAGTGAGTGCTGGTGCTTTGCAGAATACTCAACCCCGTAAAAGACAAGGATGAGAATCCAAATGTCTTTAATTTAGGTAGAAACTAACTGTAAATCCTCTTCCATTTCAAAAGGAGATTTTTTTGCACCAACATTAAACTCTGGCCAATTCAATAAACTGGTAATTGTGTTTATGTTAAGGCTCATTACTAAAATGTAAATTCTCTATTATTTTGTCAAAATAAATGAATAACGGAACACTAAAACCTAAAGTCAATTGCTGTAAATGCTACAAGTGAATTATAATGTACAGATTGGATTTTCATTTTGATGAAATATAAATAGAAGAAATGAGCATGCACAATTAAACATGTGGTATATAGACAGATGCAGACGAATGAACATTTCTATTTGTGTCTAATAACCACCATGGTATCAATATATTGCGTATACCTAGTTTCCAACAAAGAGAATGTGGTTGTGGGCCAAAAAACCTCTTTAACTGCTGGGGCCAGTTGCATAAACTTAGCCACCATGTCAAGACTGTGTCTTAAGAACTAGTTTGACCAACTAGCAGTTGCCAAGGGGTAATCAGTCTAACTTTTCCAACACAAATTAGACCAATCTACCTTTTCATAACTGAATTAAAAAAGTTATGACCAGTCTTGAAGAAAAAAAATTAGATGACTAACTTTTTCAGACTAGTCTAAACAGTTTATGCAACCGGCCCCTGGTCTCAAACCAAGAACCAAGGGACCAAAACAACTCATTCTGGCTTGATTTGATGCAATAAGACTAGATCGCTCGCATTACAATCAATGAAGCGGTTTACACGAAGTTGGCGGATACTGCATTTCTATTTTGGTCACGCTGCACAGCTAACTCCAGCCACTTTATTTCCCTGTCCAGCTGAAATATAATTATTAAAAAATGTAATTGAGTAAATTGATTGTTATGCATTTTATTTGTTATGAATGTAAATAAACCTTTACAAAACATCAATACATCACATTTGCTTGAAATGTTAATCAATCTGATTTAATTATTTGGACTTGCTGATGTTTTAAAATGTTAGTAAAAATGATTGGCGTATTAGGCAGCCAACACGAATTCATGGTAGGGCTGTGCAAATAATCGAATGCGATTTTCATGCGCATCTCGTCAGTAAAGCCGGTTCTGTGATTAGTAGTAAATCTCCAGCACGTGCTTTCAGATGGAGCGGCATTTACTACACAGAGCCGTAGATCAGTGACAAGCTATGCAATATCGCGTTCAAAATCGCCATTCCATTTGATAACTACATTAGTTACCACCATTTATTAATATTAATTTCAACATTCACTAATATATTATTAAAATCAAAATTTGCAACTGTTAGTATTGTTTAACGGACCTAAGCTAACAAATTAACAAACAGTCAGCTACTGTTATCAAAGACTGATAAATATTGTAATAATTGTTTTGCTCATATTTATTGAGACCTTACTGTAAAGTGTTACCAAATTATTCTGCAAGTAAAAGCGCATGAGATGGTCTGAATACATCAAATGAGAATGTAGACTTTGAAATTTAGCAATTCAAGCGCATCCTTTTGCATCAATGGATCCACTACTGACCCAAACTCTGTGACAGAAAAACAAAAAGGATAAAAAGATTTAATAACCGAACTGGCTGGATCAACAGATCAGTCAGCTGTAAGTGATTGGGCGACTGTTCTTTTTAAAGAAGAAATTGGGCTTCAGAAACTCATGAAACGCCTGACTAGATTTAAGAATCCTGATTCACGCGTCTGGTCAAAGCAATCAGTCTGAATGATTTAAGCATCGATGAAGCCTCATACTAAAAAACCTTTAATCTTTTTAATCTCTGATGGGAGGAGGAAAACCAACAGCAAATGCCAAATCCACATCTCACTTCCTTTGTGTTCATTTCCTGGAGATTTAATCCAACATAAAAGAACTGATTAACCTTGAGGAACGATACAGAAGGTTTTCCGGATGAGGACAAGGAGTTCGTCCCGCCTGACACAAGCACATCAAAGCAACGCTCTTGGAATAACTTTGAGGGCCCGTAATTGGCAAGGGGAAAAGCTTGTGCTGTGAATGCAAAGCAGCTCAGCGAAGTGAGCACATCCTAATTAAACCCATTCCGTTTCGGCATACAAAGACGCCTGCGACGCATTGTGTATCACACACAGAGCAAATAACTTTACCCAAGTGGGCCGAAAAACCACAGCGATTACTATTTAGCATATCACTGTGTGATGACAGATTAGAAAACCTCCATCTGCAATAATTAGTTAATCAGTGCTACTTTGAATCTTACATTTCCTTAACCAGAAACGGAGACGGATACGTTTTTCCCTAAACTAGATGTCTCCGTATCAGTCCTCTGAAAATTGCTAATGATCCCTTATCTATGCTTAATTGTCACCGATAATTATCTGGCACAGATAAACAAGGTCTTTCTTCTTCGATGTCAATGAACAGAGTTAAATTCACAATGGCTTACAACCACAAAGTTTTCTGAGGCCTTGTTTACACCAGGTATTAAAGGAAGAGTTTGTTTAAAAATGACAATCTTTCATCATATACTTTTCATGTTGTTCTGACCTACTTTCTTCTGATATAATATGTCTTTGTATAAAAAAGACTGCATAATAGTTGAACTCAAAAGCCAAACCAGTCCGACTCAGGAATAAATCATACAGATTTGTGAACCGATTCTACTGATTCTTTGAAAGAAAAGACTCAAAGAACTGAATGTATCTGCAAATGAAAACTAGCGTGCAAATAACTAACATTTAAGTCCGTTTCATCCACAAAGCAATCATACTCCTTCAGAAGACCTGAAATATATTAAAACATAGAAATATAGTTGCTTTTTACCCCCCAAACCTGAAAACAACAACATTATTGGAAGGAGACCTTAATATACATCTAATTTCATTTCATATCCAACTGCCTTGCACCCCTTGTTTGAGCATTATAAATCTATGAGCTTGTACAGCTGTGAACTATCATAAGATATCAATGGGCAAGGTGGAACATTACATTGCAAGCAACCTTATGGACCACATGCGGTTTTCAATAAGCAGGAAAAGCTAAGGTGAGAGACTCCTAACAGTATGAAGGAATAAAAACAACCTGCCCCCGTAATCATGTTTTCACAGTCAATTGGACAGTGTTAACTGCTCCACTTTGACCTCAAGCAGAGATGACACTGCATGAATGAAACTTGAGTGGGAGAAGGCAACAGACACAACTAGTCAAGCTACAGGAGCAAACAACAAACTAAAACCTTACTTCCATTTCAGTGTGGGCGATATACCAGGTTTAAGAACAAAGCAGAGCTTAACAACAACGATTTTGTTCCTGCAAGCCAAGTAGTTCGGATTGATATCTGGTCTGTCAATTTTCTGCACATTTTCACAAGCTCCAACAAAAACATTATTTTCTACATAATTTTTTGGTAGTCAGAATGATGATTTGCATTTTATAAAAAATTTGATTCTTTACAAAAAATACAATTTACTAATTATTTATTACAAGTGGTGGACCCATATCGTAAATATATATGCATGAAATCACACAATGTAAACATAATAAAAACACATAATTGCTGAAATTAAATGTACATATATTTTATATTTACTAGATTAGAATTTTAAATGGACTATGAAAAAATTATTTGAACTTTATAAAAACTAAATCTTAAACATAAATACATTTATCCTTTAGATAGCAACTTTTTGCTATCTGTTTTCAAAAATAAAGCAGCAAGTCTTCATGCACTAGGAATCTTCTTTTTTTTTTCTTTTTTTTTTTTATAAAGACAACATAAAACTAATTTTGCAGTTACTGCTTACTTTCTTTGTTCACCAGTTCTGTCTTATAATTTATTAGACAGAACTGTTTAACAGAGACAGTAAGCTAATAAAGATGGAGAACAGGAGCTTTCTGTTCTCAGCACTGTCAAAATAAAAGACCCGCTTCCAACACAAAGCTGATGCCAATAATTAAAGAATGCCAAATATCATACCAAATATCACTCAACACATACCATTATTTGTTGGGTTTTAAGCAATAATAGCTAGAAATGATAAAAGACAGAAACATATTTTTTGGATTAAAACAATATGTAAAGAAAAAAAACAATTAATAATAAAATATAATATATAATATTAAGATCATATTAATATTCTATAACAGTTGAAATAACATTAAAGCTTCCTACATATCATCCACCCCTTTTTTTATAACTACACAGACAACAGTAAGACTTTCAAAAGCAAATGAGGTGAAGGTCAGCTTCCACAGCCTGACAACTTGGATCCAGGCTGCTAAACGCTGAAACGCTAAAGACAAGGTCAGCTGAACAGGAAGTAATAATATTAATGAACTGGCTAATAGAGACAAATATGAAGAGGTCATGAACCTAGATTGAGTTGCAGTGGCATCAGCGATGCTAACTAGACAGATAAACAGCACTACAATAACTGGTGCCATTTTAAACCATCCTAATTATCACGGCACTTCCCTCTATTTCACTTGTGTCAAACTCAAGGCCCGCGGGTCAATTCCGGCCCGCCACATCATTTTATGTGGCCCGCGAGAGCATATGATTGTCTTAAAATAAAAATTGATGCTGCTTTATATCGTAAATTATGAAAGTGTGTATCGATACCACAAGTTTCTGTTTCTATTTGGCGTTCCATTTATTGACTTTGGTGTGTATTATGTATGATATGCAATGGTTAGGAAGGATTAGGGGTGTGGGGTTTTTCCGTTGATGATGACAGCGTGGACGGCTCAAAGGAATAAGTGGGGACCTCATCAATGCTCGAGCACCACCTCGAATGGTCGAGCAGCACACACGGAAAAACACGATATTCTCCATTCATTAAAAAAAAATCGATTGCAGCTTTCAGACACGACTTTCTTCTTGTTTTAATAGTTAGTTTGAGGCAGTTTCTATGGACAAATGTCCAGAGCGCATTATTTAGCCTATGCAAGAGCGCATCAAAAGTGCTAGCACAAATCTCTCTGCTCGCAGGTGGATTCCCATTCATTCACTCTCACAGAAAACGTGTGTGCAACCTAGAGTGTGGGCATCCACCGGCAGAAAAATAAATTGGCGCATATGCCAACGAATGTAAATCAGTAGTATTTACATAGCATAACCGTAATAAATGTGTTTCGCACATGTCCCGCAAATCACATCTACTGTCCTGCAACAGATCTATAGCCAGGTGGTCACCCTAGTGTAGAGTAATAAAATAATAATTACTCATTTAAATCAGTAAATTTTAAAGAAAACAATACATTATAAAAATGAAAAGCAGCAGGTTTTTTGCGATCAGATCAACCGGTAAACACCTGGAAAGTCTAAGGATCCATTAAGCGAATGAATTCAAACAGTAAGTTCAAAACAGCGCTAATGCAGAGAAAACACGGTCGGATGTCATCAGAGATGACGGAGATAATAGTACTCACTAGTGGTCAACCGATATATCGCCACGGACGATATATCAGCCGATATTTGGCATTTTTCAAATATCGGCATCACCCGATAAGTTTTTCTGTTTGGCCGATGCGTTCGATGCACATTTTGACGGCGCTGAACGGCAGCGCCTGAGCACACAGTGCTCACACTCTCCCTCTTGTTCGCTGTTGTTCTGTCTAATACGGATAGAAGTCTGTCTAATAATCAGATAGAACTGTTAAAC
>NW_015625652.1:3044-5106 GCF_001515625.1 Sinocyclocheilus rhinocerous | reverse complement strand
AAAAAAAAAATCAGCAAGCTATTTGGCTTAAAAGCACGAGTGTTTTATACTGGATGCTGGCTGAAGGTGCTTTAGTTTACGCAGTAGTCAGTGGTTTAGTAAATCTGGATCAGTCAGGTCAAGGTAGCTCGTTTAGTGGTCTTTTGGCGTCCTCCTGTGTTCCTGTTTGGTATCGCAGATTGACTTGTGCAAAAAATTTTTATTAAAAGTGCTGTAAACTACTAAATTTAATGTAGAAATTTTCATTTTCTGTGAAGCTGCTTTGCAACAGTGTATCATGAAAAGTGCTATACAAATAACCACTTCTTTTTTTCTACTACAAGCATTGATTGTGTATCATATGCACACCAAACACGTACGTATCATATGCACGCCAAAGTCAATTTCTTCATATAAATCACATGCCAAATAGAAACAGAAAATCGTGCTATTGATACGCATTTTCATGAGACCGGGCTCATGCATTATTATTTGTTGTGCCTTATGATATTGCTTATTGATTTGTTTGTTCCTATCTTATTACTGACTGTTTACTTGTCTTTAACACTTTAATATTTGAAATTTATATGAATCTAGTTGTTTTTGCTGTGATATTTTTATTTTTTTAAAGCATAGGCAAAATTCCTCTTGCAGTGTTTTGTAGGCTGCTGATTTTTGCTCGTGTTATTCAGCTGCAACAGAATGCTTTGTAAAAAGACAGAATAAATGTTTGACATCTAAATGTTTGACTTAACCTTTTTTATATTGGATTTTTTATCTTATTGGAATCGAAACTAGGAATCGATAAGAATTGGAATCGATAAGCAGAATCGGAATCGATAAAATTCAAACGATACCCAACCCTAGTGGTATTTTTATGCACAATGGCATTTAGTCTTTCACAAAACATAGCTAACGTAGTGACATTATAACTACCCACCATATTGATTTACGGTCTTAAATATGTTCAGTGCTTTTTTTTTTTTAAAGGCTGGTCCCAGTTTTTATACAGTCTTTGGTCTGGTCCAGCATTTAACGGGTTGTGCGTCAGTAATAATGGTCCGTGGGGAAACACGGTGTTCCGTGTGTAGTTAACAGTAAATGGACTAAACGAAGCCTCGAGGCAAATAATTTGGGGAGGAAAAAAAAACGTGTCATGGATTTATTGCAGTTTGGGAAAAAAAATAATAATACAATTTTATAACAAATCTTTGAAAATCAATGTTATTATAACCTAAAAATGTTATGTGAAAGTTTGAAACAGAAAATAGTGGTTTTCATCTTGCCACTTTCTTGGTAAAGAAAACACATTTTTACTCAAATTAATCAAAATGGATTTATAGCGTTTTGGAACCAAACTCTTCATTTTTACATCTATACAAATGCATATGCAATATTTGTAAGTTAAATAAGTAATAATAAAATAAAGAGACAGTTATTTAACAATATGTTAAGGAGTAGTAACATTTGTCTTACAGTTACAACCGGCCCTTTGATGGCAGCCATAATGTTGAAGTGGCCCTCAGTGAAAATGAGTTTGACACCCCTGCTCTATTCTCTAACAATGCCTTGAAAAAATATTGTTACGCCAAGCACAGCAAAAAAAGATGACCGGTGCTTGGCCTCCTCTACTCCTTTTTAGAGACTAATTAATATGACGACTAATATTCAAGGCCAGCCGGAGGCAACAAGGGCCCATGTGGTCCCTGAAACATTATAATTCTCCTCATATCCTCCAATAAAAGTAGAATCTCATTCAGATATACAAGAGAGCAGCTCAACTCCACAGGCGGCTCAGAGATAAGTGGCACTCAAATGCTTCTTCAGATCAGAATGCCGGTCACAGACAATGCAGCCCCGGTCAGGGAGATGCAGGATGAAAGCTCAATTAACACAAGGGTGGATGGATAATGCCATATGGATAGAGAGAGCGGAGACGGAGATAAGAGCAGGATTCAAAGAAAATGGGGGAAAGGTAAAACAAAGCTTTGCGTTGCAGCACTTATTTCGGTTGCGCAAACAGAACATAGGGGTTAGACGTGGGCAATATGATCAAACTCATTTCACAGTATGATTCATTTTA
>NW_015625652.1:0-1631 GCF_001515625.1 Sinocyclocheilus rhinocerous | reverse complement strand
TGCTGTTTGATTAATATTAAGAAAGTGCTGTCACTTTAAGAGAATGCACAGATCCAGTGCGTTTAGCCGGCTATGTCTGCAATAGGATACTTACCAAGACGGGCATTTTGACAATTTTTGTGTGAATTTGTCCATTTAAACAATACTTCGGAGAAAGCTTAATAGTTGCGCCTGTTTACCGGCTTTCTGACAAGATGCGCGTTAAATATCGCATGCGATTTATCGTGCAGCCCTAGCATCTATCAATAGAAACATATTAGCCGAACCCGGTTTGTTTTACGTGTTATTTATAGCAAACCATATTACAGATGCGTTGTCAGATTTAAGTTGAACCGTGGTCCATAGCGCGTGCCGTACGGTTCGATTTTTTTCCGCGAACCATTCCACCCCTACACATACATATACATTAGAGATGCACCGATCGACCGGCCAGGGACCGGAATTAGCTGATTTTCCTTTTTGACGTCATACATATGCTAACATCCGCATGTAAACATGTTGTTTCGCGCTGATGATTCTGATTTTATTGCTTTCAGTGTAAACGGAGACTGATGTATTGATGTTGTGCCAGATGAGGTTTGCGCAGCCTGAGTGAGAGTGAGAGACTCGTGTAGAAACCAAAACAAGTGAGCGCAACCGAACACACAAAGTAACTCACAGAACGTTATAGATGCATACTGCAGTAGAAAAAAATTATATTTATAATATATGATTTAGGTAAGCAGCAACATTAGACGACCAAGATGCTTGCAATATCAACACGATTGCAATGTGACAATGATTTTATACAATAGTAGTTCAATAAAAAAAAAAAGAAGTTAAAATTAAGTGACCTACATTTTAGACACAATATTGACTGTTTTTGCTCAATTTCGCTGATAAAAATAGCTCCAATCAAAGCCACAGCAGAACTGTTGTGTGTCTCCGAGTAACTCAGCTGTGTTTCGTTACTGAATGAATCAAGTGAGTCAATGATTCAGTGGCCCATTCATAAAGACACTTGCCTCGTTTCTGAATGAATCAGCAGTTTGAATGAATCGATTGAATAAATGACTAATGTACTCAGTTATTTAAAGAGTAATTTGCCGCCACCTACTGGTGGTTTGATTTCATTTTTGCAGTGAAAAAAACTCACATTGCGATATTTTATTTTTCTGCGATATTTATATGGGGAAAAAAAATCACCACATGACTTGAATAGTTTATTTGGAAAAAAATTATGATTGGGGTGATTTTGTAGGCGAGTAAATTAGCATAGGAAATAAACAAATTACAAGCATAGATAAATATAACAGAACAAAGATACAAATGAAATAAGCAGTGCTTTATATTTTTCAGGTAAGTCTAGCAGTATTCAGGTACAGAAATTGAATCAAATGTAAAATTAAACTGCATAGTCTTCACTGTATAAATTAAATCTAATAAATCTGTGTTAAAGCCTCAAAAGTGATATTTCTTTGTGTTTTGTTGTTTGATTAACATTCATAAGACAGAAAGCCTAACATACACTGTTACACATCCATTTTCTTTCTACATTTTTTCCCTTCACCTATAAGCCATAAGCAACTGCGTTTACAAGGATACTGGCAGAACACAGTATTTCAGGCACAAATAGACGCAGAAGTGAACAG
>NW_015625651.1:1375-1529 GCF_001515625.1 Sinocyclocheilus rhinocerous | reverse complement strand
TTTTCTTATTTTACATAAAACTGTTATTACGTTTTGTGCTCAAATGTATTATATTGTAAACATTGTTTTAAAGTCCCCCTGTAGTGAAAATCAAGTTTATGTTGTTTATTTGTCTATGTGGTGTTTTTAATATGCTTTTAGACAAACCATGTGC
>NW_015625651.1:609-917 GCF_001515625.1 Sinocyclocheilus rhinocerous | reverse complement strand
GCACAAAACCAAAAATAAATTAGACCAAAAAGCCCATGATGCCATGGTTTAAAGTGAATTTAGAACCGCTAACCTGCATTATAACCCGCGGCAACAGTGTAAAAGTAGCCCGGAGTCAGACGCACCTCTCCCACATCGGTGTCTGCACTTCACACGCGTATGTATGCTCGTGGGCGAATTAAGAATCACAAACGGCTGTATTCGAGTCTTCAAGGCATTTTGAGGACACAACATCGTCAAGTAAGTAACGTTAACGAATATTACAGTATTCACTGTAGTTGTCCGCTAGTAAAAACATAGTTTTATCA
>NW_015625651.1:0-350 GCF_001515625.1 Sinocyclocheilus rhinocerous | reverse complement strand
GTGTGACTGAGTGGAGGCGGGACTAATTTGCATATTCATAGATCAGCGTATAGTAAATGAGGCAAGGGTGTTGAGTTACATTCAAGCTATTTTAAGGCATGAGAAAATTATTTTCACAAGAAAAAACATTTAAATATGTCATTTTGATTATCAAAGATAAGTTTTAAGGGATAAAATATTTGACTACAGGGGGACTTTAAATTATGTGCTGGTTTTACCTTATGAACTGTGATTACATTATAATTTGTCACAGTTTGTTCATAATGCAATACATTTCTCATACAATAACCTATTACATTGTCAAAAATTATTACATTATGAGCTCAAGATTTTATTACATTTTGAGAAAA
>NW_015625650.1:0-889 GCF_001515625.1 Sinocyclocheilus rhinocerous | reverse complement strand
TCATTTTCATTGCATCCAAAGCAGTTTGGTTTTAGAGCAAAATACTCAACGGAAACCGCACATTTTTTTTTTATAGGAAGAGAATGTTGTGTCTTTTGGGACTGTTCTGACTGAGAACTGTGTTAATGATAACATGCTGAATGTTTGGATGCCTCTAGACACCCTTACTGATTACCAGCGACTGCCTGATCCAGCACATTCAGTCAGAGGAGAGACAGACCATAACCTAGAGGATGTTAGCAAACCAGACTGCCTATATTGTAAATTCTTTGACACTTCACTTTATTTTGATAGTCCACTTTAGACATTCTACTAACTGTAAGTAACTTTGCAACTACATGTCAACTAACTCTCATTAGAGCATTTGTAGATTGTTAGGTTAGGGTTAGTAGAATTTACTTATAGTAAGTAGAATGTCTGATGAGCGACCATCAAATGCATGATTTTCATCTTGCATGTCCTGGCATTAATATACAAATGTATGCGGACGATACAGTAATTTATATACATGGTAATAGTCTAGCACAAGTTGCAAATGAACTCACGAATTCTATGGTTAATGTGTCAGCATGGCTAAAAGAGAATTGCTTACAACTAAATGTGTCCAAGACAGTATGTATGTTTTTCTCTAAGTCTAACAGTATTAACTTACGAGAGCCGGATGTTTACGTGTCAGGGGTGAGGCTGCAGGTAGTGCCTCAATATAAATATCTGGGAATCCTGATTGATTCTAAACTTACATTTAAAGCTCAAGTTAAAAAGGTTTGTAAGCAGGTTAAGTTTAATCTCTATCATTTTAAATTTACTAGAGATTATATGTCATTAGAGGCAGCTAAAATGTATCTGTATTCTATGGTTATTTCTCACATGACTTACTGTTTAACCACCT
>NW_015625649.1:0-512 GCF_001515625.1 Sinocyclocheilus rhinocerous | reverse complement strand
TAATGAAGTCCGGGCCATCATCGTTGATCATGTGGTGAACCGAGGTCTTACTATGGCAGAGGCTCCCAGATTAGTTGATCCAAATCTAAAAAGATCAACTGTAAATTCTATCATCCGAACTTTTCGCCAAGAAAACCGGTAAGTGTGGAGGATATATACTATGCTTTACCATTACATTTACAGTAAATTGTAATGCATGTAAATTCATCAAACATGTTACAGTATTCTTACAGTATGATCTTTACTTTACTTTGTCAATACAGTATACTCTGTTCTATGCTTAGAATTGACAGAAAACCCCATAGTGGTGGCCGTGGCCGTGTGCTGACCGCCCAGCAGGAGTGGGCAGTGGTGGAAATGGTGAGAGCCAGGAATGATATATGGCTGTCAGAAATAAAGCAGGCAATTGAGGAGGATAATGACACCTTTGCCAATGTGGCATCCATCAGCCTAGCAAAAATAGGTCACCTTTTGAAGAGGCACCAGGTATCAATGAAGCACATTTACCTGGT
>NW_015625648.1:0-1112 GCF_001515625.1 Sinocyclocheilus rhinocerous | reverse complement strand
GCTGGAATACACTACATGACTTTTAAAATCTGAACAGATTTCAAAACACTAGGCATCATACACTTACTGACTTTGTAATAGTGACAGAGGAAACCTGCCCATCATACACTAAACGACTGAGGATCACAACAAACTCATGCAGAAACATGTGCCTAACCCTCCGACTTGATGGAGTCTGTGAACATTATACACTACGCGATTTTCTATTAAATCTGTCAACTCAAATCTGGAGACTGGTTCTGACTTTTGGCAAATAGCGCGTCGACAATCAGCGGAAAATCTGGGCAAAAATCAGGAAGTGTATTCCAGCCTTTAGGTGTCTAGCTTGTAAGACTAGTATGTATATTCCTTTGGTGTAGCAGATGCTCACTGCTCTTAGTGAACAGTAGGGCTGTGCAATATATCGAAATATCGCAATATGTATATCGCTACGGCTTGCAATATATGGGGCCATGAACAAAAGACAAAGAGAAAATAACTCGCTGCTCTTACCTAAATAACTTTTATAGCTTAAATAAGAATCAGTGCATATTGAATTCATAGAGTAAATACTAAGCAGTGTTGTATTTTTACTTTTTATTATTCAGTTCCTAAACTTGTTAAAATGATTACACTAATGTTAAAGTGACATTTTTATGTAATGCTAGAGTAAAACGCATGCTGTTCACTTTCAGAAGTTGTTGTAGGGGTGCTTTCTTCTCACAAAAAGTGAAACATGTATGCTAGTTATATTAGAATCCGAATCAGAATGAACTTTATTCACCACTTAAGTGTGCGCAAACACAAGGAATTTGTTGTGGTATTACAGGAGCTCTTGATACATACATGCATACAAATAACCATTAGGGCTGTCAAAATTGCTGAAAAACTAAATTCGAATTTTGTACTTAAATATTATCAAAATTCGAATTATATTCGAATTTAAAATGCATAATTTCAGTTAGGGTGAAGAAAAGCTTTTGGCTTCTCTCCTGAGGCCACAAGAGGGCGCATCATTCAAAGCATAAGATAACATGACTATGCGAAAAAAGTGCATAATGTTTCAAATAATGTTTATAAACCAATTATCATTAAGTTGCTTAAACAACTATAAACAAAACAGCATCATGTAT
>NW_015625647.1:951-1729 GCF_001515625.1 Sinocyclocheilus rhinocerous | reverse complement strand
ACTATGACAAAACTGAAATAAAATAATAAGATGAAATCAAAAAGGGAAAGGACGGAGGATTTTACCTATTTAGTTTTTTGCTAGGAGAAAAAGAAAAGGAAGAAGGAAGATTTTACCTATTTAGTTTTTTTTTGCTAGGCAGGTGTCACTTGTGGGTGATGCTGCAATAGACTTCATAAACCTAGGGTTAGACTGTTAGCTAAGCTAGCAGGGACACACCAAATACCTCGAGGTCAAAAGAAAAAGAAACAATGGGAAGTGTTCCTAGTTCTATCTGGGCCTACATTGTGTTGAACAGTAACTGCACTTCAATGTACTAGGCCTGGCACTGAGGAGTGAGGAGGAGTAGAGAGGAAACAGGGATTAGGCTACTAATAACCTGTATAACTCATTAAGGAAACATCAGTTGCTAAAACTACTGCAATCCTATACAAAGAGGGAGGATGATGATGGTCAAATAAACTAAAATAATGTAAAGTAAAACGAAAAGGTCCTAATAGCTGTAGGAAACAAAAAGGAAAAATAGATAAATTGATTCAATTAAGTCTCAGATTTAATTAAAATCAACTTAGCTGAATTGGTACATTCAAGCTAAACAAGGTAAATTAATGAAAATAAAATCAAAGAGAGGTAGAATAAAGTCAATAAAGTAAAAATAAAAATAACACAAGTAAAACCAAAGTATGTGGGGAGGGACCGACCTAACTGAATCCAAAGAGAAGGTGATAGCATAAACAGGAAGTGAAACCAGGAGTGACGGGGATAGAGAGAGAGAGAG
>NW_015625647.1:492-743 GCF_001515625.1 Sinocyclocheilus rhinocerous | reverse complement strand
AGGTCTGTGAAGTGGGTGCTGTTGTCAGATTAACCGGAAGAGTCTGCTCACACTTCCGGGGTCACGTGTTGCTAGGAGACCAATGCAAGCTCACATCAGGTGCAAGTGGAGCAGAACTTGCGCTGCTGTGAACATGCATGGGAAACTCATGCGGGGCATAACAGTCAGTTATGATATGTCGCATACAACTTCATTCATAAATCAAAACAGCACATTCACATCACAGGCAATGGTGAATTCATAGTTAGCTA
>NW_015625647.1:0-171 GCF_001515625.1 Sinocyclocheilus rhinocerous | reverse complement strand
GGTTAGTTTCTTATCGTACGATTTAAACACATTATAGCACTGAAAACTTTCTACTGCTGGTAGGAAGGCACATTCAAGCTATAGTTTTATCTGATTTTGATCAGAAACTGGTAAGTGCATGTATACGAAGTTACTAAAACTTATGAGACAGACACATAAGATTGATTACTG
>NW_015625646.1:0-796 GCF_001515625.1 Sinocyclocheilus rhinocerous | reverse complement strand
TTAAAGAATTCTCTTCTGCTCAACAAAGCCTGCATTTATTTGATCAAGAATACAGCAAAAACAGTAACAATTTGAAATATTTTTACTATTTAACATAACTGTTTTCTATTTGAAAATATTTTAAAATGTTATTTATTCCTGTGATTTCAAAGTTAATTTTTTTTAGCATCATTACTCCAGTCATGATCCTTTATAAATCATTCTAATATTCTGATTTGTTGCTAAAAAAAAACAGTTATTCTTATGTTGAAAACAGTGTATAATTTTTTTCAGGTTTCTTTGATGAATAGAAAGTTCACAAGAACAGCATTTATCTAAAATAGAAATTGTTTGTAACATTATAAATGTCTTTATCATAATTTTTTATCAATTTAAAGCATCCTTGCTAAATAAAAGTACTAATTTCTATAACCCTATAATATTTATTTTATTTATAAAATAAATAAATAAATACAATTAAAAAGTATTAATTTCTATAATTTCTTTCCCAAAAAAATAATAAAAATTATACTGAATGGAATAGTGTATAATGTTACAAAAGCTTTTTATTTCAGATAAATGCTGATCTTTGGATCTTTCTATTCATCAAAGAATCCTGAAAAAAAATGTACTCAACTGTTTTACATATTGATAATCAGCATATTAGAATGATTTCTGGAGGATCATGTGACACTGAAGACTGGAGTAATGATGCTGAAAATTTAGCTTTGATCACAGCAATAAATTACATTTTAAAACTCAATTTAACTCAAGTTATTTTAAATAGTAAAAATGTTTCAAAATTTTACTGTTTTTG
>NW_015625645.1:0-1637 GCF_001515625.1 Sinocyclocheilus rhinocerous | reverse complement strand
AGCGCACGACTCACGGACACACAAACAGCCAGTTTGGAGAGAAATTTCATTGCGCCTGCTGCACCCATGGTACGGCAGCAAAGTTCCTTGATTATTACGCCGGAATGAAAGTATAGTTCCTAGCCATATCGGCCTAGAAAACGCAACTTTTCATTTTCCGTCGGTCTTAGTACACCATGTAACTACAAAAGAGAAAATATCGAAACTCTTTGGTAATTTTTGAGCGAGATGCTAACGGTCTAATCAGATTCAATGATCTATGCTAAGCTACAGCTAAAAGTGCTACCGCCAGACCCGGAGATCAGCTGAATGGATTCGAAAACTCTAGGGGAGTTGGAAAATGAGCCTATTTTCAAAAATAGTGGAGTGTTCCTTTAAACATGGTGTCACGTGGATGGGAATGTGCATGGAAATGATATGCAGATGAGGTTATGCATAGTAAAACTAGGCATTGTAAGCTCCATATATGGTGATTTCAGGGAGGAGACGAGGTGGAGATGCACATACGCACAATCTTCCCCTGACTGGGATTTATAAATGGATTTTTGCGCAGGTTCTTAAATCTGAAAACTTTTGTGTGTACGTACACTTTTAGGATGAAATCTACGGAGAGTTTTATAAATGAAGACCCCAGAGCATTCAACAACATTTTTCCTTTTATGTAAAATAAAGTTAAAGGTTTAAATACAATAAACCTTGAAAGCTTTCATTTAAACTTGTGTCAACTACTTACCCAAACTTTTGGCAGAAATTAACTTGGCCTTTTGGCCGGAACTCTTAAGAAGGCAGTCTTTGAAAGTAGGGTTGCCTATGTTCTTCTCTTTAATTTAGAGGTATACACAAGTATAAAAGCTGCGCATAAAAGATAAAGTTAATTTTCAATATAATTCGTCACACAACAAAAACACAAACCTTGTTTTTCAGGAACAGACCATTTCATTGGCACAAAAATAACAAATGGAGGCATGCCAACAGAGGTACTGGAAATGATGGCTATCTGCATTCATGCAAAAAAAAACAAAAAAAAAACGGAATGTGCACATAAAAAAAAAACTTTAGAGGACAGGGCTGGCCTGTGGCATAGGCGGAATAGGCAAATGCTAGGGGCGCCAAAATGAGTGACTTTTTTTTTTTTTTAAAGGGGTCATATGATGCTGCTAAAAAGAACATTATTTTGTGTATTTGGTGTAATGAAATGTGTTTATGCGGTTTAAAGTTCAAAAAACACATTATTTTCCACATACTGTACATTATTGTTTCTCCTCTATGCCCCGCCTTTTTGAAACGCGTAGATTTTTACAAAGCTCATCGTTCTGAAAAAGCGAGGTGTGCTGTGATTGGCCAGCTATCCAATGCGTTGTGATTGGCCGAATACCTCAAGCGTGAGACGGAAATGTTACGCCCCTCACATACTGTTGATGCCGTGTCCGGCTGGAGCGACGAGACATAAACATTAAAACCCATTACAAACGAGGCATTTGTTGCATCCAGTGGGGACATAATTACTGATTATAATGACTTATACTGTCTTTTTACGCGTTGCGTTGCATTGCATCACGCCGCGTAAACATTTGTGATCGGAGAAATGACAGACAACAAGTGCTACTCTACTGCACAAAACTCGCGTTTGAATCATC
>NW_015625644.1:310-521 GCF_001515625.1 Sinocyclocheilus rhinocerous | reverse complement strand
TATACTCGGGAACAGGAGCCCTTCCTGGGCTGAACTGGGGATCAGCAGCCCTTCCTAGGCCGAACTCGGGATCAGGAGCCCTTCCTGGGCTCAACTCGGGATCAGGCGCCCTTCCCTGAACTCGGGGGGAAACAGGAGCCCTCCCTGGGCTTAACAGGGGATCAGGGTAGCGCTTACGTGGCGCTGGCACTGGAGGGCGCTCTGGCGGAGC
>NW_015625644.1:0-117 GCF_001515625.1 Sinocyclocheilus rhinocerous | reverse complement strand
TGCTCTGGAGGAGCAGGCACAGCAAAGCGCTTTCGAGGAGCTGGCACTGGAGGGTGCTCGGGAGGAGCAGGCCAGCAAAGCGCTTTCGAGGAGCTGGCACTGGAGTGAGTTTTGGGG
>NW_015625643.1:0-527 GCF_001515625.1 Sinocyclocheilus rhinocerous | reverse complement strand
CTTGATGGCTGCTCTGTCAATTCTTTGTCATCAGTTAGGAACCTAAGTGTGCTATTTTATTCCTTAGAAACCTTAGAAAGCCACGTTTCTAGCATTTGTAAAACTGCATTTTTCCACACGTTTCTAGCATTTGTAAATCTGCATTTTTCCATCTCAAAAATATATCTAAATTACGACCTATTCTCTCAATGTCAAATGCAGAAATGTTAATCCATGCGTTTATGACCTCAAGGTTAGATTATTGTAATGCTTTATTGGGTGGTTGTTCTGCACGCTTAATAAACAAACTCTAGCTGGTCCAAAATGCAGCAGCTAGAGTTCTTACTAGACCCAGGAAGTATGACCATATTAGCCCGGTTCAGTTAACACTGCACTGGCTCCCTATTAAACATCGTATTGATTTTAAAATCTTGCTTATTACTTATAAAGCCCTGAATGGTTTAGCACCTCAGTATTTGAACGAGCTCTAATTGCATTATAGTCTTCCACGTCCGCTGCGTTCTCAAAACTCCGGCAATTTGATAATA
>NW_015625642.1:0-1528 GCF_001515625.1 Sinocyclocheilus rhinocerous | reverse complement strand
GCAGCCACTGGAAATCCGACATTGTCGCAGCATTCTTCAAGAGCGATATATATTTATTGCCGGTTTGGAGTTTCTTTTGAAGCTCTTCGATTTCTCTTGACATCATCTCACTCTGTCTTACCCAACCTTGTCTTTCGAACGTAAACGCCTCGACCTGTGCTCTTAACCTGTGCAATTCTTCAGAGCGTGTTTGTTAAATTTCTTTGATGCTTGTTATTGTGCGTTCGTTTTCGGCTATCGTTTCGAGATCATTTTTACGAAGGAGGTAGACGATGGCAGTGTGGGTTTTTTTAAATTTGGATTTAGGTGTCAATTTTTTGCCCTCGGCCAAAAACCAGGATATGATTTCGTTGTTTTTCCATTTAAGGTTTAATCCTTTATTGTTTAAACGAAGGAGGATGTTTTTTATTTGTAAGGCTTGAGTTTCCATGATCTCCTGATCTACACTGCCGCTGTACTGTCCCTGAAAAGCCATGTTTCCCAGCTAATTCTCCTCCCACCAGATTTCTACGGTCTCCGGTCTAACAATGGGTATGTCGACCCGTTCTAAAAATGTGTCTATATGTGAGATGCAAAAGGCTTTCGTTCTAAAAATGTGTCTATATGTGAGATGCAAATGCTTTCCCTCAAGACTTCTAATAAGTAAATGGAACGAACTTACCACAGCAGTTGTAGACAGGGAAGAAGGAGCTCAAACCTCATATCTTCAGTGAGAATCAAACTGAAATTCGCGCCGGAAAGACGTCTCTCGCCTAAGTAGGGAGATCACGGAGGCTGGTCACCACTGTAAGGTCCGCCCACTGGTCCAACGACGGTAGCTAGTGATCCGGTAGAAGGATTCTTGCGCGTTGCTGTCTTTCCTTTTATGCATCACAACAATGTTAAATTAAATACATTTTCTTATGTTTTACCTCTTTTATTCATCTGACTCCAAAAATGAAAAAGGGTTAGAAGAGTTGTTTGTTATTTATTAAATTTAGGTGAATGTTTGATCATTCTGATCATCACTCGTTCATTAGGAATCCATGTCGCTTAGGATGCCTCACGGCAGCCGCTATGCGTGGGCTCCACGATCACAAACTCGCCAGTTTGATCCTTATTCAGAGGTTTGTGGCTAATACTATTTAATATGCTTTAAATAGTAGGTCTGTTTAGCCCCCTACAGTTACCCATGTAATGCCCAAACATTAATCAGCGGTTCTGCTAGAACCCCTTGTCTAGCCCTTGATAGCTAATATAACTCCGTACAACTTAATTTAACGCCTGAAATCATATACATGGTTAACGTAACTGAGTACAACTTAAACTAAGGTCAAGCGGTTAGTCAGAAACCCATAACCTCACCTGATGTGCCCATGCTCCATCTAACCTGAGATTTAGTATGCACGTAACCCTGGACGCAGCTTTGCGGAAACATAAGCCTTCGCTTAATCTACTTGAGAAAATAACTTCAGAGTAATCAGAATGAATCATAACAATTTATTTAATCAGGTAATCAACATAATAATTCAAAGTCCAATCAAACAAT
>NW_015625641.1:0-865 GCF_001515625.1 Sinocyclocheilus rhinocerous | reverse complement strand
GGATGTGTGTGAGAGTGTGTGTATGTGAGAGTGTGTGAGTGTGAGAATGCGTGTGTGAGAGTGTATATGTGAGTGTGTGTACGTGAGAGTGAGTGTATGTAAGGATGCTTGTGTGAGAGTGTGCGTTGAAAAAGTGTTTGTAAGAGTGAGTGTATGTGAGGATGTCTGTGAAATGAGTGTGTGTTGAAAAAGTGTTTGAGAGAATGAGTCTATGTGAGGATGCGTGTGTGAGAGTGAGTGTGTGTGAGGACATGTGTGAGTGTGTGTATGTGATGCGTGTGAGAGTGAGAGTATGAGTGTGTTTTTACCTTTGCACGAACTCTAGCGTTGCTCCTTGGTCTCCTGGGTATGAAATATTCAAGCAGTAGTATGAGGCAAACATCAACTTCAGAGCATCGCAGAAGATGGTGATGTGGCTGTTAACTATGACTTGGTCGACAGAAAACATAAAGTTCTCTGCAGTCAAAGGGGAACTTCCTGTTGTTATGCATAAGAAAAAGAAGAGATCAGTAACACTGTGACAAACTTAAATTCCCGCAAATATTAAATAGTTTTCCTTTAAAAATATTCAAACATACCACACACAATTATGCAGGGTGTACTTGGAAGTTTGGCACAGTCTACTTCAGAGGGCAAGGTTGTCTGATCCACTTCATGGAACATCTGGTCCTCTCTCTCGCTGAAGTAACCAATAGAAATAATTTATTAAAAAGTGACTTAATATGGAGATACAAGGTTTTAATGAGGAGGGATACTAGGCACGTGCCTATGCAGACACCCAGGCCTGACTGTACATACGATATTTCAGATCATCAGTGTGATTATATCTGAAAGTAAAACTTGCAGTCCAATTAATGTTAGTTAA
>NW_015625640.1:1531-1683 GCF_001515625.1 Sinocyclocheilus rhinocerous | reverse complement strand
TCACTGGTCATTTTGACCCAGCCATAGAAATGAATGGAATGTCCGAAAAAAAGAAAAAAAAAACAGCATTTTTTTTTTTTTTTTTAAATATACAAAATCTGACACAATCCAGAAAAGATGCATACCCAAACAAAGGGCTGAGACTGCAGAAT
>NW_015625640.1:0-1345 GCF_001515625.1 Sinocyclocheilus rhinocerous | reverse complement strand
TGTAATAAAAGTCTTCTCACACTCAAAGCACATATATTCTCTCACACCAGTGTGTATCTTCTGATGAACTTTTAAACTGTGCAATTGTGAAAAACTCTTTCCACACAAAGAACATGAATGTGGCTTCTCCTTTGTATGAACTTTCAGGTGTTTATTCAGGACTGAAGCTCTCAAAAATGTTTTGCTGCATTGATCACATGCGTACAGCTTCTCTATAATGTGGATGTTCATGTGATCCTTAAGGGTTGATGATTGTGTGAAACTCTTCCCGCACTGATCACAAGAGAACGGCTTCTCTCCAGTATGCACTCTCATATGCTCTGTAAGGTTTCCTTTTATTGTGAAGCTCTTCCCGCACTGATCACATGTGTACGGTTTCTCTCCAGTGTGGATCCTCTCGTGTGTTTTCAGGAATCCTGACTGAGTAAATCTCTTGTCACAATGTGAACATTTGTACCGTTTCTCACCAGTGTGGATATTGATGTGTTTCTTAAGGCTTGATGATTGTCTGAAACTCTTCCCGCACTGATCGCATGTGAACGGTTTCTCTCTGCTGTGGATCCTCTCATGTGTTTTCAGGATTCCTGACTGAGTGAATCTCTTGTCACAATGTGAACACTTGTACGGTTTCTCTCCAGTGTGGATATTGATGTGTTTCTTAAGGCTTGATAATTGTGTGAAACTCTTCCCGCACTGATCACATGTGAACGGTTTCTCTCCAGTGTGGATCCTCTCGTGCATTTTCAGGTGTGCTGATCGACTGAATCTCTTGTCACAGCGTGAACACTTGTATAGATTTTCTCCAGTGTGGATTTTCATGTGATCCTTAAGGCTTGATGATTGAATGAAGCTCTTTCCGCACTGATCACATGTGTATGGTTTCTCTCCAGTATGAACTCTCATGTGAACATCAAGATGATATTTGCTTGTCAAACTCTTTCCACACTGAGTGCAGGTGAAAGATTTCTTGGCTCTTCTTTTCTTTAAATCCTTCTGTTTGGTTTGAGAGCAACTCAAAGGTTTTTCTCCAGGTTTCTCCTCAACTTCACTCAGTTCTTCATTTTCCTTGGTTTCTTTAATCAACTCTAAAATAAAAGTAAAAGTAAAGTTTCAGTAACTCTCAGTAACCCTGGTGAACCCAGATGTAACAGTGTAAAAGTAGACAATTGCTATACCACATTTTGGTCATTTTGAAGCATTTTTGTAAATTATACGTCACTGAAACCCGCCATGAATGAGATACATTGATATTCCAATTATTATTCTTTTTAAGACATTATAGGCACAAATCCAATGTTTCTATAGGGATAACTATTAAATATGTTTGATCAACTACACAATTATC
>NW_015625639.1:421-534 GCF_001515625.1 Sinocyclocheilus rhinocerous | reverse complement strand
CAAAAAGTCTACTGAACCTTTCGTGTCCTCGTCGATACGTGGTAAAGCGGTCCAGACACGATGATCGTCGTCGCGGGCGATGTGCTGCGCACCGTCTCGATCAGGCTCCTGAA
>NW_015625639.1:0-151 GCF_001515625.1 Sinocyclocheilus rhinocerous | reverse complement strand
GGGAGCGAAGCGGTTCCGGGTGGAGATCTCGAAGACCGGAGGCGGCGGAGGGGGAGAGGTCGTCGCCCGGGGCCTGACTCGCGTCTTCCGCTGCGGGTGCACCCATGGTCCGTGGTGTCCTGGCGCCAGAGTGAAGGACATCTGGGAAGAT
>NW_015625638.1:165148-165293 GCF_001515625.1 Sinocyclocheilus rhinocerous | reverse complement strand
AAACACTCTTAAATGTGTTAATGTATTTGAAATTCAGATATATTTATAGTACAACTGTACTGTAAACAGGACACGAAAGGTTCAGTAGACTTTTTGCTTTAAACGAATGGTTATTGTCATGGTGTAAAGAACAGAAACTGCTCTT
>NW_015625638.1:160254-164553 GCF_001515625.1 Sinocyclocheilus rhinocerous | reverse complement strand
CGCTGATGGTCTGCACCCCAGCAGAGTCGGAGCGGAACTCATGTCGGACAACATCTCCAGGACGCTACGCTCCATATGACTAGTAAGTCAAATCTCAAATAACTGCCATGTTGACTTTTGTTCTACCCACTTAAATGATAAAAGTATGTGTGCTGTCTGTTCCCCCGAATAGTGAGGTCAAAATATACATTTAATGCAGGATCTAGAAAAAATCTTATCGTGATTAAACCAGAAAAATGTAAAATAAATGAACAAAAACAATTTTTAAAGTTTGGGCTCCTAAACATTAGATCACTCTCACCCAAAGCAGTTATTGTAAATGAAATGATCACAGATAATCGTTTTGATGTACTCTGCTTGACTGAAACCTGGCTAAAACCTAATGATTATATTGGTCTAAATGAGTCTACTCCACCAAGCTACTGTTATAAGCATGAGCCCCGTCAGACTGGTCGTGGCGGCGGTGTTGCAACAATATATAGTGATATTCTCAATGTTACTCAGAAGACAGGATACAGGTTTAACTCATTTGAAATACTTCTGCTTAATGTTACACTGACAGATATGCAAACGAAATCTATTGTATCTCTTGCTCTGGCTACTGTGTATAGGGCCGTTTACAGATTTCCTAAAATAATTTGCAGATTTCCTCTCAGACCTATTGGTAAATGTTGATGAAGCACTAATTGTCAGAGATTTTAACATTCACGTTGATAATACAAATGATGCATTAGGACTTGCGTTTACTGACCTAATAAACTGTTTTGGAGCCAAGCAAAACATCACCGGGCCCACTCATCGTTTTAATCATAATCGGAGACTCCATCGTCCGGCACGTCCGTGCTACGTTAGCTGAAGGTAAAGTGCACACTCACTGTTTCCCTGGTGCTCGTGTTCTCGATGTTTCTGCGCAGATACCCGCGATCCTGAAGGGCGACGAGAGCACCGGAGCGGTCGTGCTTCACGCGGGGGTTAACGACACCAAGCTGCGGCAGACGGAGACACTGAAGAGGGACTTCAGGAGCCTGATCGAGACGGTGCGCCGCACATCGCCCGCGACGACGATCATCGTGTCAGGACCGCTTCCCACGTATCGACGAGGACATGAAAGGTTCAGTAGACTTTTTGCTTTAAATGAATGGTTATTGTCATGGTGTAAAGAACAGAAACTGCTCTTTGTTAATAATTGGAATCTTTTCTGGGAGCGTCCTAGGCTTTTTCGCGCTGATGGCCTGCACCCCAGCAGAGTCGGAGCGGAACTCATGTCGGACAACATCTCCAGGACGCTACGCTCCATATGACTAGTAAGTCAAATCTCAAATAACTGCCCTGATGACTTGTGTTCTACCCGCTTAAATGATAGAAGTACTTGTGCTGTCCAATCTATAAAGACTGTGTCTGTTCCCCGAATAGTGAGGTCAAAATATAAATTTAATGCAGGATCTAGAAAAAATCTTATCGTGATTAAACCAGAAAAATGTAAAATAAATGAACAAAAACAATTTTTAAAGTTTGGGCTCCTAAACATTAGATCACTCTCACCCAAAGCAGTTATTGTAAATGAAATGATCACAGATAATCGTTTTGATGTACTCTGCTTGACTGAAACCTGGCTAAAACCTAATGATTATATTGGTCTAAATGAGTCTACTCCACCAAGCTACTGTTATAAGCATGAGCCCCGTCAGACTGGTCGTGGCGGCGGTGTTGCAACAATATATAGTGATATTCTCAATGTTACTCAGAAGACAGGATACAGGTTTAACTCATTCGAAATACTTCTGCTTAATGTTACACTGTCAGATATGCAAAAGAAATCTATCGTATCTCTTGCTCTGGCTACTGTGTATAGACCACCAGGGCCATATACAGATTTCCTAAAAGAATTTGCAGATTTTCTCTCAGACCTATTGGTTACTGTTGATAAAGCGCTAATTGTCGGAGATTTTAACATTCACGTTGATAATACAAATGATGCATTAGGACTTGCGTTTACTGACCTAATAAACTCTTTTGGAGTCAAGCAAAACGTCACCGGGCCCACTCATCGTTTTAATCATATGCTAGATTTAATTATATCGCATGGAATTGATCTTACTGATATAGATATCGTACCTCAAAGTGATGATGTTACTGACCATTTCCTTGTTTCGTGCATGCTGCGTATTACTGATATTAACTATATGGCTCCGCGTTATCGTCCGGGCAGAACTATTGTTCCAGCCTAAAGATAGATTCACAATTAACCTGCCTGATTTATCTCAACTGCTCTGTGTACCCATAAATACACATGAACTAGACGAAATGACTAGCAACATGGGCACTATCTTTTCTAATATATTAGAAGCTGTTGCCCCCATCAAATTTAAAAAAGGTTAGAGAAAAAGTATTGTGCCATGGAACAACAGTAATACCCATTCTCTCAAGAAAAAAACTCGTAATCTTGAGTGCAAATGGAGAAAAACTAACTTGGAAGTTTTTAGAATTGCGTGGAAAAACAGTATGTCCAGCTACAGACAGGCTCTAAAAGCTGCCAGAGCCGAGCATATCCACAAACTCATAGAAAATAACCAAAACAATCCAAGGTTTTTATTTAGCACAGTGGCTAGACTAACAAATAACCAGACGCCACCCGATCTAAATATTCCCTCACAGTTTAATAGTAATGACTTTATGAATTTCTTCACTGATAAAATAGATAACATCAGAAATACAATAACAAATGTAGATTCTACAGCGTATAATACTTCAGCTTCATTCATCACACCAAAAGATAAACTGCAGTGCTTTACAACTATAGGACAGGAAGAGCTAAATAAACTTATCACTGCATCTAAACCAACAACATGCCTGTTAGATCCTGTACCCACTAAATTACTGAAAGAGTTGTTACCTGTAGCAGAAGAACCGCTTCTCAATATTATTAACTCGTCGTTGTCTTTAGGTCACGTCCCAAAACCATTCAAGCTGGCGGTTATTAAGCCTCTTATTAAGAAACCACAACTAGATCCTAGTGAACTGGCAAATTACAGACCCATCTCAAATCTTCCTTTTATGTCAAAAATTTTAGAAAAAGTTGTGTCTGCACAATTGCGCTCCTTCCTGCAAAAAAATGATCTCTACGAAGAATTTCAGTCAGGTTTCAGGCCCCACCATAGCACAGAAACTGCACTTGTTAAAATTACAAATGACTTGCTTCTTGCGTCAGACCAAGGCTGTATCTCATTGCTAGTTTTACTTGATCTTAGTGCTGCGTTCGACACTATAGATCATGACATACTCATAGATCGATTACAAAACTATACAGGTATTCAAGGGCAGGCTTTAAGATGGTTTAGATCCTACCTGTCCGATCGCTACCACCTTGTTCATTTAAATGGGGAGTCATCTCAATTATCACCAGTAAAATATGGAGTGCCACAAGGATCTGTCCTAGGTCCTCTGCTATTTTCGATATACATGTTGCCCCTTGGTAATATTATTAGAAAATACGGGATTAGCTTCCACTGTTATGCAGATGATACTCAACTATATATCTCAACAAGACCAGATGAAACTTCTAAATTATCTAAGCTAACAGAATGTGTTAAAAATGTAAAAGATTGGATGACCAATAATTTTCTCCTATTAAACTCGGATAAGACAGAGATATTACTTATTGGACCAAAAGACAGTACACAGAATCTCGTGGATTACAATTTGCAACTAGACGGATGTACAGTTACTTCCTCTACAGTCAAAAATCTGGGTGTTATATTAGATAGCAACTTGTCTTTTGAAAATCATATTTCCCATGTTACAAAAACAGCATTCTTCCATCTTAGAAACATTGCCAAACTACGAAATATGTTACCTGTTTCTGATGCAGAAAAGCTAGTTCATGCATTCATGACCTCTAGACTGGACTATTGTAATGCACTGCTAGGTGGTTGTCCTGCATCCTCAATAAACAAGCTACAGGTAGTCCAAAATGCAGCGGCTAGAGTCCTTACCAGGTCAAGAAAATATGATCATATTACCCCAATTTTACAGTCTCTGCACTGGCTACCTATTAAGTTCCGTATCAGTTACAAAATATTATTACTTGCCTATAAGGCCCTTAATGGGCTAGCTCCTGCGTACCTAACTAGTCTTCTACCACGCTACAATCCATCACGCTCCCTAAGGTCGCAAAACTCTGGACTTTTGGTAGTACCTAAAATGATGCATCGTTTACTGAGTTTACTGACCTAATAAACTGTTTTGGAGTCAAGCAAAACATCACCGGGCCCACTCATCGTATGCTAGATATGCTAGATT
>NW_015625638.1:137157-159722 GCF_001515625.1 Sinocyclocheilus rhinocerous | reverse complement strand
CCGATCTAAATATTCCTTCACAGTTTAATAGTAATGACTTTATGAATTTATTTACTGATAAAATAGATAACATCAGAAATACAAATATAGATTCTACAGTATCTAGTACTTTGGCTTCATTCATCGCACCCAAAGAAAAACTGCAGTGTTTTACAAATATAGGTGTAGGATCTCTGTCTTCGCACGGACCCACTTACACTATTGAATGCAACACCCAGCCGCTCGCCAGTACAACCGCTACAGTCAACAGCTGTTCGGTCATGCACAACTCACATCCGCAATCGCTTCCTCTCACCTTTTTTCCCTCTACACACACCTAAATGTTGGGACCCGCCCCTTTTCTTTGGTTACAAATGACTTTATGAATTTCTTCACTGAAAAAATAGATAACTTCAGAAATACAATAACAAATGTAGATACAGCGTATATTACTTCAGCTTCATTCATCGCACCAATAGATAAACTGCAGTGCTTTACAATTATAGGACAGGAAGAGCTAAATAAACTTATCACTGCATCTAAACCAACAACATGCCTGTTAGATCCTGTACCCACTAAATTACTGAAAGAGTTGTTACCTGTAGCAGAAGAACCGCTTCTCAATATTATTAACTCATCGTTATCTTTAGGTCCCGTCCCAAAACCATTCAAGCTGGCGGTTATTAAGCCTCTTATTAAGAAACCACAACTAGATCCTAATGAACTGGCAAATTACAGACCCATTTCAAATCTTCTGTTAATGTCTAAAACTTTAGAAAACATTGTGTCTGCTCAATTGTGCTCCTTCTTGCAAAAAATTTGAGATCTATATGAAAAAATTTCTATGAAGAATTTCAGTCAGGTTTCAGGCCCCACCATAGCACAGAAACTGCACTTGTTAAAATTACAAATGACTTGCTTCTTGCGTCAGACCAAGGCTGCATCTCATTGTTAGTTTTACTTTGCTAGATCTTAGTGTTGCATTCGACACTATAGAGATGGTTTAGATCACTTTTTTATTTAAATGGGGAGTCATCTCAATTATCACCAGTAAAGTATGGAGTGCAACAAGGATCTGTCCTAGGTCCTCTACTATTTTCAATAAACATGTTACCCCTTGGTAATATTATTAGAAAATACGGAATTAGTTTCTTGACATCCAGTGGTAACTAGGAATTACACAAGCTTCAGTCTGGATCCAGCCCTTACAAAGACCTGAGATGACTGAACACCTGAGAAGAGATGATACAAACCTCTCAGAGGACCTCAGATGATGCCAACCCTGAAACAACATGAACTACCAAACTTTACTACAAGTTTGATTGCAACATATAACCATTGCTGTTAATAGTGTTCATCGTCTGTTTGATTACGTCATTAACTGAATTTTACCATACATTTCTGCCATATGTACATCAATTTGACAGTCACCACTGACAAGCTACTCCTAAATATATTGTAGAAACTTAAGGTGCGTCCCAAATGTATGCACTATTCTATGACGTTTTGTAGTATAAATAGTATGAGTAGTGCGTTCACACTGAAAATTTAAAAAAGAAAAAGTGCACTTTAAAGACCCGGATGATGCACTTAAATAACCGAAAAAATTAAGTGTGGAATGTTGGACACTTCATGCACTCAATTGTTGCAGCTTTAAGTACGTACCTAAGGGGGAGGGGCAATCAGACTCCAATTATAAACGACAAAATAACCTTATATAATTCATACTATACATGGTTGAGTACATAGTACATAAGTACATAGTGTATGCGTGCATAGTGTATAGTGCATCATTTGGGACGCAGCTTTAATTTTCTGTAAAGCTTCTTTGCAACCATTTGTATCGTGAAAAGCGCTATACAAATAAACTTGAATTGAATTAAATTGAACATGCTTACTTCAAGTTACTTTAGTGGTGTTTTTGTCTGCAAACATGAAACGAACATTTTTGATGACTTTTGCTGAAGGGGCATAAATCTGTCAGATATCGTTAAAATATATAAATTTTTGTTTTGAAGATGAAAGTCTTAAATGGTTTTGAACAATGTAAGGGTGTGTACTTGATTACAGAGTTTAGAAATTATTTCTATCTATCTATATGTATGTATGTATGTATGTGTTTATTTATTTATTCATCATTATTATTATTATTATTATTTATTTCGTTTTTGGGTGAACTTTTAAATTAAATAGAACATTCATTGTTATTTCTTTGTTTATCCCAGCTCCTTAAAGTGTCTATGTGTGTAGATTTGGAACCTCAAATAATTTCAAAACTCTAGGCATGTATTTGATTTCTGTTACTTAACGCATATAACACATACTTCCCTCCTGGTGGAATGACCTGCCCAACTCAATCCGAGCAGCTGAGTCCTTAGACATCTTCAAAAACAAATCTGTTCCATCTTTATTTGACCCTCTAACTCTAGCACTTTCCTTTCTATTTTAATTCCACTTTATCTAGTTTTTTTATTAAAAAAACACTAACTTTCTACTTTTTCTATTCTATCTACTTGTTTTTCTTTGTGTGTGGTAAATGTAAATGTGTAGATGAGGTCCATTGGGTTACCTGATTTGTGAGTAGCCATAGTAGACACTCGCTTGAGATCAAATGAGACGAGCAGAGTGTTGAAGTCAGCAGCCTGGGGTTTTTCTAGGTGGATTAGCTACAATCACAAACCACTCAGCAGCATGGGAGACAGGAACCATAAAGTGATTTGCACCGAAATGTGGTGCCACAGTCTACCACCTCTCCATTGATGTGGATGGGTGTGTGTGCTCCACCTTTCTCCTTCCTGAAGTCTACTATGTGTTCTTTGGTTTTATTAGTGTTGAAAAGCAGGTTTTTATCAGTGAACCATGCAGCCAGGTGGTCCACCTCTTCCTTGTAGGCTGACTTGTTGTTCTTGAAGAGTACGATCACCGTGGTGTCATCTGCAAACTTAATGATGTTAGAACCATGTACAGGATTCGTAGTCGTAGGTGAAGAGGGAATAGAGGAAAGGACTCAGCACACAGCCCTGTGGTACACCGGTGCTAAGAATGAGGGTGGAAGAGCAGTGGTGGTCTAACTGAACATACTGGGGTTTGTTGGTCAGAAATTCCAATAGCCAGTTGCAGAGTGAAGTACTAATGCCCAAGTCTCTAAGTTTGGTGATTAACCCTATGAGGATTGAGGAGATTTTGGGGCCCTTGAGATGTTTTGACATGCCCTAACATTTGTGCTTATTTCAGCTACTTATAACATACTACTGGCAAACATGTAATTTTTTTGTATTCAGCACAAACTGTGCTACAATAATATATGAGCAAAATGGATGTTTGATTTTTTTTAGAAAGAAAATGTGTGGTAGAATAAACTTGATAGTAAACAGACTCCGCAATAACAAAGGTAAGTGTGTTGGAACAAGGTAAGTAGAACTGCAAACTTCTCCCGATGACCTGTAAATAAAAATATATACATTAGTGATGTGGTGATAAAAGAAAATGTAAGTAAGTTACCCCCCAAAAAATAAACATTTACCAAAGGGAGTTGCACTTCCAAACAGGGACTGAAGAAGGTAAGTGTGAAGTCATGTGGATGACCTGAAAATATATTTAAAAAAAAAACATTAGTAATGTCAAAAAAGGAAATGCCAATAAAGCCCCACAACAGAAATATTTACCAAAGGGAGTCACACTTCCAAACAGGAATCCAAAAAGGTAAGTTGCAAGTAATGTGGATGACCTAAAAATATAAGAAGAACACATTAGTGATGTTGTGCTAAAAGTAAATGTCAATAAAGACCCAAAACAGAAATATTTACCAAAGGGAGTCACACTTCCAAACAGGAATCCAAGAAGGTAATTTGCAAATCATTTGGATGACCTGGAAATATAAAAGGAACACATTAGTTATGTGGTAACAAAAGTAAATGTAAGTACAGTGCCACACATTGTAAATACTTACAAGAGGGAGTTGCTTTTTAAAACAGGGATGGATAGTTCAAAGTCATCCAGATGACCTGTCCATACAAAAGGAAGTTAGCGATGGGCTGATAAAATAAAACAGAAATGAGGTGCTGCCTCTTTCTTTTGAATGCTCCAAATGTGCGTGCAGGCCTGCCAAGTTCCTGACATTTTTTAAGATAGGCTTGGTAGGCATCAGAGTGAGTCCTTTGCGGATTTGCTGTAACCAGCTCTACCTCTTCATCAGTCTATCTTGTTATGTTGGCTGGTATTGTTCTTGTTTGCACTCTCAATCAAATCAAATTTGCCAGAATGGAGAAGGAGACGTAATCTCCATTTTGGATCAGCCCTATGAAGGTGAGAGCCGTTAATGTGTCGGTAGGGTTCAAGTCCTTTGGCAGGCGGTTAATGCAGGTTTCTAACCAAGGCATCCCACTGTCCCTGTACCGCTGGAGGTTTCTTGTGTAACACAGGCCCTTCTTTTTGATGGTAGAGCATAAATCACCCAAGAGTGCAGCTGCCTAAGCTGCAGCCAGATGGCTTCTCAGTGGGACCATATAGTTCTATGTAGTTTTTTGTTGTTGTTCCATTTTGCCTTATGGTTTCTTTGCTCATCCCAGAATGTAATTGCAGGAAAGTACCTGAATCCCAAGAGGGCAAGGTGGAGACACTCCTTTATATCATGGCCCACTGAGTTGGCCAGTTCGAGTGCCCTGCCAAATGTGTGGGGGTACCCAAATCCTTTTCTTTCTGCCAAGTCTTGGCTTACATCCTGGGTCGTACGACACCCTACAACCTTAGCCAGCGGGGTGGGGGTTCAGGCTGTTTTAAATTGTTGAATGAGATTGTCATTTCTTTTATGTAAGTCACATAAAATGACCCGAATAAGGGCCTGCCGATGACCAATGGGGCTGCATCCAATGTGTCTGTGAATTCAAATATTCTTTCCACCCTCAATCTTTGGAGTGGTTCTGTTATCCACATCTGGAGAGGTGGTGGAGACTCCCCAACACTAGTGCTTCCAATGGGTGACAGACCTAGGAAACCCCTTTGCCTTGTGAGGCTGTTGGAGTTTGTTGAATTAGCTAATTAGCCTAAGCTAATTGAGAACTGGGTTGATTGTGCGGAGTAGGGCTTTCCATAAAATAGCTCCTCAAGGACCAGCTCATACTTTAAAGGCTGTCCAAGTATTTGTGAAGCCACCTTGACCTTTTGCTTCAGACAGCAGTGTGTTCAGTGTGGTGGTAAGGTGGTTTGCCACCGGCTGTACGACATGACGCAGGTGTCACAATGGACTGACATAAGGTGTCTGAGGTGGGTCTCGCAGTCAGGGAAAGCTAGTTCTCTACCTCTGGTCTACTGGGAAAGACAGTTTCTTAGAAGACCCATGTGCAGAAGGAAAGGCAAACTTGGAGGCTCAGATAACTCAAAAGCAGGCAGTCTTTACTTGATCTCAGTATTCAAATACAAACAAAAGATCAGTTATAGCTTTACAAAACAAAACATAATCTAGGCCAAATTGCAACAGGAAAACATCACTTAGCTGTTCTAGAATAGGTAATCCGTACTGGGTAGGCTCAAGACTGAACACAGCTCAATGAAACTGCCAAACTTAAATAGAACAAAATACAGGTGGAACAAATTAACCTGATGAGCAGTCTTAACTAAAGAGTTCACAGCAGGTGGTGCCGCCTAGTGGCTTGGAGAGTTCTCACAGTAAAGGGCAGGGGGTGCCCACAAATGGCTGGGAGAGTCATTGCATGAGGAGTCTTACAGGAGCCCCTCTCTCAGGAATGGCTCCTGACGTTCTGCTGGCTATGGTTAGAGTCATGATGGTGGAACAATGTCCATCATGTCAATGTCCTCTCTGATAAGGTCTGGATCTAAAATGTCCCCAGCTGGCACCCAGGACCGCTCTTCTGAGCCATAACCCTCCCAGTCCACTATGTATTGGACCCTTCCACGGACTCGATGTGAATCCAGCAGTCGATGGACAGTGTACACTGGCTGCCCACCAATGATTTGTGGTAATGGGGGGTGCTTCTTGGCCGTGGACAGAGGAGAGCACACAACAGGCTTCAAATGTGAAATGTAAAAAGTGGGGTGGATGCGCATAGACCTGGGTAGGAGTAGCCGGAAGGACACAGGGTTGATCTTCCTAAGGATCTTAAAAGGTCCAATGAATCGGGGTGCCAGTTTCCAAGACTCTAGATGAAGTGGAAGATCCTTAGTTTACAACCACACCCTCTGTCCTTGACGTAGTGATGGCCTGATTCTATGGCGCTGGTTGGCCTGTTTCCGCTGCTGTTGTGATGCTCTCACTAAGGCTGTACGTGCTTTCTGCCAGGCCTGACGGCACCTCTTGACTAATTGGGTTGTAGCTGGTACCTGGACCTCCAGTTCCTACTCAGGAAACAAAGATGGGGGAAACCCAAATTGACATTCAAATGGAGTCATGCCCAAGGATAAATGGTGTAGGGTGTTATGAGCAAATTCAGCCCAGATCAGACGGGAGCTCCAGGTGCTTTGATTATTGGACACCAGGCACCTGAGGGTCTTCTCAATCTCCTGGTTGACTCATTCTGTCTGACCATTAGACTGAGGTTGGAACCCAGAAGACAGACTGATAGATGCTCCAATCAGACGGCCAAAAGCCTTCCAAACCCGAGAAGTGACTTGCGACCCCCGATCAGAGACCATGTCCTAAGGAAACCCGTGGATCCTGAAGACATGCTGCATCATGAGGTCTGCTGTCTGACAAGCTGTGGGGATCTTAGGCAGAGGTATCAGATGACATGCTTTTGAGAATCTGTCTACCACCACCAAGATGACTGTGTTACATTGTGATTTAGGAAGTCCCGTCACAAAGTCCATGGTGATGTGAGACCATGGACGTCTTGGGATGGGTAAAGGATGAAGTAGACCTTGAGGGTGGGTTTTAGGTTCTTTATTTTGGGTGCATACAAAACAGCCAGACACAAACTCTCGGACATCCGCCTGCATACTGGGCCACCAAAACCGTGTCTGGATATGCTTCAAAGTTCTTGTAACTCCAGGGTGACCCGGAAGAAGAGATGCATGTCCCCGCTGCAACACATCAGATCGTACAACATTAGGAACAAAAAGGCGGCCTGGGGGGCCATTACCTGGGTCAGGCTGTTGTTGTTGAGCCTTCCTTACTGCAATTTCTATTCCCCACTGAACCCATGCCCCCACCTTGGAGATGGGCTCAGGTCTGTCCTCCACATCTGGCGTGTCAAACTGTCTCAAAAGGGCATCAGACTTTGAGTTTTTAGAGCCTGGTCGATAAGAGAGAATTAACTCAAAGTGGTTAAAAAAGAGAGCCCATCGGGCCTGGCGTGGATTCAACCTTTTAGCCTCCCAGATGTATGTGAGGTTCCTGTGGTCTGTCCAAATGAAAAATGAGTGTTTGGCCCCTTCTAGCCAGTGTCTCCATTCCTGCAGTGCCAGCTTCACCGCCAGCAATTCCCGGTTACCTATATCATAGTTATTTTCTGCTTGGGTGAGTCGACGCGAAAAAAAGCACAAGGATGAAGCTTATTGTCCCTCTTTGCCTTTTGAGACAAAACAGCTCCCACTCCAACATCTGAGGCATTCACTTCTACTACAAAAGGCAACTTTGGATCGAGGAGGGTCAGGATGGTTGCAGAGGTGAATCGGCGCTTGAGCAGCTCAAATGTTTGATTAGCCCTTTCTGTCCATTGGAATGGTCTTGAAGTCTTTTTGGTAAGGGCTGTAAGGGGTTCTGCAATAGAGCTGAAATTTCCTATAAATTTCCTATAAGAATTTGTAAAACCAAGAAAGCGCTGTACCTGTTTGACAGACCAAGGCTGAGGCCAGTTTAGAACTGCATGGGTCTTGCCAGGATCCATCTGAATGCTGCCATTGGAGACAATGAACCCAATGAAGGAGACCTGCCGGACATGCTGGACATGAGCTTGGTAACAATGGGAGAAGATTAAGATGTCATCAAGATAAACAAATACAAACTGGTTAAGCATCTCTCATAGAACATCATTAATGAATGCCTCGAAGACAGCTGGGGCATTGACTAGCACAAAGGACATTACCTGATACTCATAATGGCCAGTTGGGGTGTTGAATGCAGATTTCTACTCATCCCCGACACGGATCCTAACCAGGGGTAGGCATTCCTAAGATCCAGTTTGGTGAGTATAGTTGCACCTTGTAGAAGTTCAAAGGCTGAAGTCATCAATGGCAGCGGGTAACGGTTTTTTACAGTGATACGATTTAGACCCCGGTAGTCAATACATGGTCGGAGACTGCCATCCTTTTCCCCAAAAATAAAAACCCAGCTCCTGCCAGTGAGGTTGAAGGGCGGATGAATCCACTGTCAACAGCCTTGTTGATATATTCCTCCATAGAGGCTCTTTCTGGGGCAGACAGAGAGAATAGTCTCCCCCGAGGTGGACAAGTGCCAGGGTGCAGTTCAATGGCACAGTCATAAGGTCTATGGGGTGGAAGAGAGGCAGCACGTTCCTTGCTGAACACTTCCCAGAGGTCTGCATACTCTTGGGGGACACAGGATAACTCGGGAGAGGCAGAAAGATCTGTGGAAGCCACTTGTCTCAGCCCTGAAATAGCCAGCATCTCTGTGGATGGGACTGGAGCAACTTGAAGTATGGACTGGGTTGGTGGATCTGTAGAGGCTTGAGATATGGATTGATGTCTTAGACACCTTAGAATCTCAGTTAGAATCTGTTCATGCTTGAGAATGGCCGCAGCTTGGCTAGAGAGCTCAGATAGGATGCGTTCCACGTTGGAGGGAGGAGTCTGTTCCTCAACTGGGTCTACTTCCATGGTTCAGTCTTGCTGTCACGATGGACTGACATAAGGTGTCTGAGGTGGGTCTCGAACCCAGGTCTCCCAGTCAGGGAAAGCTAGTTCTCTTCCTCTGGTCTACTGGGAAAGACAGTTTCTTAGAAGACCCATGTGCAGAAGGAAAGGCAAACTCGGAGGCTCAAAAGCAGGCAGTCTTTACTTGATCTCAGTATTCAAATACAAACAAAAGATCAGTTATATCTTTACAAAATAAAACAATGTAGGCCAAATGGCAACAGGAAAACATCACTTAACTGTTATAGAACTCAGGTAATCCGTACTGGGTAGGCTCAAGACTGAACACAGCTCAATGAAACTGCCAAACTTAAATAGGACAAAATACAGGTGGAACAAATTAACTTGATGAGCAGTCTTAACTAAAGAGTTCACAGCAGGTGGTGCCGCCTAGTGGCTCGGAGATTTCTCACAGTAAAGGGCAGGGGGTGCATACCAATGGCTGGGGAGTCATTGCATGAGGAGTCTTACAGCAGGTCCAGCTTGTGCTCATTGTCTTGAAAAGGCAAGAGCATGGGGGTCTCGAAAAGGAGGTGATAGATAGCAGTGGGGTTGTAGAAATCTTTGGCATCCAGTCTGAGTGGGAAGTGTCACTTCAAAAGAAACACTGCTTCAACTCTTGCAGGTGTCCGGCATACTGTTTTTCTGGCTAAGTCGTTTATGTTCTCCACATATGATCTGGCCTTTTGGAGGATCTTTCTTGTGTGGTTTGGGTTGTGTACCCCAAAGGTCGCTATGACCCTGCTCACTGGGTCTTGTCAGTGCAGAATGAATGTGAGGTGTGTTGGCATAAATCTGCACAAGTGTGATGCCAGAGTGCTTGACTGCACTGGTGAAAATATTAATTAGTTGTCTGTCAATGGTTAAGGGGTGGTGGTCAAGGTTCGATTGAAAGTTGGCAGCCTCAGGGATGGCAGTGGCAGTGTACAGTGATCCCCTGTGTCCCACAACCTCCTGGAGTCCATACCTCGACCACATTAGGTCAGTACTTGGATGTTTTGCAGAGAGGGTGCATGCAACGTGGCATGTGATGGAGCGTACACCTTTGTTCACCAGGGATGAAATTTCAAGTGTTCTTTCAACTTCTCATCATAAAGATGACAATATTTGGGTTGTGTCCCGATCAACCTGTTGGATTGCCTACATAAGTATCTCCAGTATGAATGACTGGTCCTGCCGTAGAATTAGCATAAGTCCCAAGTCATTCAGGGTGGCCTTCATCCCAGCTGGACGTTGCATGTCTTCTGGTGGCAGTGATTTCAGTTTTTCAGCAAAGACATTCAAGACCGCATTTATTATTTGTGCTGCGTTGGCCCTCGCAGCTGTCTCGGTGCAGAACACCGGGTGCGGGTTCTTGTTTTCTGCCATCATGCAACAAATGTTTAAGAGATATTCACCATCCACAAAAGACAGGGTGTGTCAAGTCAGTGCAGAAAGTCCCTCGGTTTTGTAGTCTGTAAGTTGGAGGTGTTTTTTTAAGTTCCAGTGGGTTTGGAGGGTCGGCCCCATGAACTTCCCCACAAGCAAGTCATGCAGGTGCGCTTTTATTGCCATCAGATCTTTAAGTTCCATGACAACGCCATCAATGTCATAGTCGTAGTTTACTGTGTCCTTTGCTTGGGTGACAGTAGTGGGGAAAGGGGGATGTGGACATCCTCATCTCTCAAGAATGCTTCTGCAGTGTTGAGGCTGTAGAATGTGTTAAGCAAGTTTTTTGTGTTCTCACTGCATGCCCCATTGAACACATCCCCATAGAGATAGTCAAGCTCCTCATCTGTTTACTCAAAAGTAAGGTCTATGGGTTGTGCCATATTTTCTGACAAGGGAGGAACAGATGATTATAAGCTGGGTTACGAGACCTAGGGTGAAAGAAATAAGACATGAGAAAGCAAAGTGAAGTGATCTGACCATCAAGCAAAACATCTTGATCCCTCCCAAAACATGAAATTAGGACAGAAAAGGGGGATAAAATATTGTGAAAAACCATCAAAATGTCCATAAAAGGTGAAGGGCCATCAATAGCGAAGCATCAACAGCAAAGTCAAGTGATCCATCCATAAATCAGAACCCCCAAGATGTCCATGAAAGGTGAAAAACATCTTCATCCACCTCTCCCATGCTGAAGGGAGAGGTACATGGAGATGTACAACCAGCCAGTCATTACCTCAAAATAGACCAGACCATTATTCTAACAGTAAATATACACATCAATATAATTCTGTCATGACAACTCTCGGAGGGATTGCTATGGTAATGTACATGACAATGTTAATGTGTTTGGTCTTGGCGGAATAGATATGTTACGCTGCTGCTTCTGCTGCAGCAGAGCAAGTACCGAGACTTGCTACTGCCAATACATCCACAACATCCTGCTGTGAGCATGTAAGAAATACTGCTGCTGGACATATAACATATATGGAATAACCCTCATATAGCATACATGAATCACCCCATAGCAGATCTATACAGGTGGAGCTGGGGAAGGTAGAGGGTTTCTGAAACATGCTGCTACTGCTACAGCAAGCACTAGTCATATATTTGAATGTTGAGCAGCGAGCTCATTGTCTACCAATACAAGAGAGAACCAATCAACTGTGCCACGGGATAAAGATATTATTATGTCAGATTGAGTTAGACTTATCGGACAGCGCCATCTAGTGTTTCATGCCAGAACTTTGTATTTGTCTTCCTGTAGCTGAAAGAGTAGAGCAGTAGTGCTAGCAACAGCATAGGTTCAGCTTTGAGGGAATGAATCACGTGCCATGCACAATAAAACCCAAATGCACATCGCTTCATATAAAACTGATATGTCAAATGCATATGTAGCCATTTATGAGCACTATATTTATGTATACTATTTACAGCTGCATTACATTTAATGCTATTATTCAAGAGAAAGAACACTGCATATGAATACAAGTGTCAGAACTGTGGAGGAATGAGCCTGGACTCATTGGCCATCATAATTCTCTCTGTGGATAACGCCCCACAGCATTCACTCCTGTCTGCCGTTCAACTACAAAGCATCACTGAGAAGAGACAAGAAACACTGACAATTCATACTCTTTCATGGAATAAGAAATATGTATTTTCCTTGGACTTCATTAGCTGGGACGAGCAGTCTTATGTTAATGAAGAAACAAAGATTTGACCTTCCCAATCAGACATAATCTTCCTCAACCTGATGACAGAAAATTCCCAAAGAAGACTTCTCAACCATCAGTCAAAAAAATTGCAGGTATTCAAGAGGGGTTTGAAAATCAATTGTCCTTTTTATTGTTCACTAAATAGGCTTACAAAAAAACAAATCTTCAAACATTTTTCATTTCTTATTCTTCAAAATGTAAAACTAAAAGAGTTGGCAAGGTCGTTGTTCCCGCAGTTAAACAGGGATATCAGTTTTCTGCGATACCAGGATTCTCAAGGACACTGTGTCATGTCTGCTTTGACTGTGGTATTTATCACCAGTGAAAAAAAACATACAAAACTGCATTAATTTGCCAACTTAAGATTTTTAACAAAATTATAAAACCATCAGTATTGTACATACCCGTGCAAGCTTTCACTTTATTATACAAATGAGTTTCAGTGTAGCTTCATGAAATCATGCACATCTTTGTAAACAGTGACTGCCGGACAGTGTTTAATATCTTGGAAGTTAAACTTTTTTATTACATACAGTAGCATATACCCCTAAAGCGTATTTAAACTTTACAATTAATAAAAATAAGATTAAGAATAAGAAGAAATAAATTGCAACATAGGACATTGGCTGTAAACAATTTTTGAGCTAGACTGAAATTGCACATCACAATAAAGTGAATGCTTAAAGTCTATATATAAACACTGAAAAACTGATGTTTACAAAAACCCTTCCACAAATATTTCTCTGAAAGTCTCAAAAACAAATTTAAACAAATAAACTAGATCTAGAAATATTTGAGCTTTAACCAGGTGGAATTATAAGACGTAGACATTCTGAAAATTACAGGTCTGTCAATATGAATATATCTTAAATTTATCCAGTGGCTTATATACAGTGCACCAGGTTTCCTCAACTGCATTCCTGGAGGGCCACGCACTGGAGAGTTTAGCTTAAACCATCATCAAACTCACCTATCCGCAATTTTCTTTAAGTCCGTAACTGTAATTAACTCGCTTGTTAATTCATGAGGTAATGAACACAGTTTACTGGTCCAAGCCTCCACTCAGTTTTAGTTGAAAATAACATCTCAACAGCCATTTATGAGCGCTTGTAATGGTGTACTTTATAGTGTCCACGCTGGCAGTGTCCTGGATAGGCATCTGCTTATACCTTATTTGGAAAGCCCAAGAAAATGGCTTTAAAACAAATAACGAATTCTACCAGATAATTGAAAAAAAATAAATAAATCAGCAGAGACAGTCACACTCTTTTGTTTGCTGGAGAACAAGTGTGCCAGGGAAAGCACAATATTTACATAAACCTCTCAAATCACTATGCAATACCGAGTGTGTGAAGTGAATGAGTGTAAACACTATGAATGAAATAATGAATGCAAATCAATCAACTGTGTTACTGTCTCTGTGTGTCTCTCAGAAATCAGAGCTATGCCAAGAGTAAAATCTAATATAATGAATCATATACATTTTTACTATTTATTTAAATTACCTTGTACTATATGATACACAATGTTACTCTATCTCACTCTTTCCTGAAGCCGGCAAGCAGACATGAGTTTATGGATTTTCCTTGCATTTAAAACTTTGTATTATTGTAGATATTGATTAGTATTATTGTAGATATTATAGATATTTAAAGAAAAGTTAGAAAAAAAATTTAATGGGTCATACCAGGCATATATATATATATATATAAATGAAGGGAACAGAATTATATTTAAAACTGGCCCATGTGATTTGACTTCATTTGGTTTAAGCCCAGTCCACTTACGGACTTATTAAAAAAAAATTGAGATTGCTACAGATAAAGTAATTGGCTCCGCTGCACACCCAATATTTTAACATTTCAGAAAAGATGGATCACTGTCTGTCCAACTGAGATTTTATGCATATAAGAGTTAGTGTCATTATTTTTGGTAGTACTACACAACAATATTAACACCGTTTGTTTGTTTGGTTTTTGGTTCTGATAGAGTGTTTGGTCTCTGAAGACCTTAATAGGCTTGTTCAGGTGTCTTTGATTAAGGTTGGAACTCTGCAGGACAGTGGCCAGCTCTGAGAAACCTGCAGCACACCTACCAAATCAAAATCTGGTACCATGATTTTGTTTCTGCAAATCTGATGAAGCCAACAAACAAAATGCAGACCTTACACCTTGCCTCTACACATTTAGAGCAATAACAGTTGTTACGTTCTCAGATGTTTATAGGCCAAAGTTCTCCTTGATACGAAAGGCTAGGAGAAAATACCACTTCCTTCGAGATTTCCATACAGGTCTGCTAATTTTTTGAAGCGCGGCCCCCAGTCGCTGAGGTCCTCATAACTCTGCTCTGACCCTGAACTGGGTGATTCCAGCGTGCTTAGAGACTCTGCTACGGAGCCATTTCCTTCAAACACGTACATCTGCAGTGAATCGTACGGTGGTGCGGAGGGATCCACATCAGTCACTTTCAGCCTGTCCCAGATAAACTCTTGAAAGACAATGTTGTCAGGAAGTGTTTTATAAGATGTCCTGGAGGTAGCAGAAGCTGAGTATGGGTAGACAGAGGCTGATTCTGGACTGACATCCTGGACCTTTGAATCACGTATGATATTGAGATTACGCAGGGTGACCATATCGAAAGCTTCCGTATCTTCTTCACCTCCTCCTTCATCATCATACCGAACAATATTCTCCCTCACATCACGCTCGTCCTCGATGAAAAGAGGTGTTTTTCGTCTACGTCGCATTGCCATGATCAACAGCATCAGAACTAGAAGAGAAACAGACATGCTGCATGTTGGAAATGAAGGTTTAATGGTTGCACCAATGCAAGGAGACCACAACTGCAGTGATAAATCATTTAGGATTTTCCCCCCTCTGGTTCATAGGCTAAAGATGCCCAGTAAAAATATTTGGTAACAAGTGTCAAGTTGATAGACTTTTATTCGAAAAGGCTTGCTGCTGTATTAAAACAAAAAGTGTTCCAAGTAAATATAGTTGAGGTATAAGCACAATTGTGAAACCAGGTTTTTTGTTTTTGTTTGTTTGTTTTTTATTCTTCTTCTTATCCTTTAAAGTTTAGGGTTAGTCCAATATTACATTTAATTTGTAAAAAGATCTGACAAGATTTTAGTTGGATCCATTTATACGTTTCAGAAAACTAGAATTTTAATGGGGTGTGTAGACTTTTATGCCCTCTGTACTTGTGATGAACTTAGACTTTTCAAAGTTGTCATTGCTTATGTATTTTTCAGTCAGAACTGATTTCACAGCAGGATTTTGAATCACAGACAGGTCCAGATATTTAGCATGCCAAATATTTCACAGGCGCCGCCTCTCTTAGATTACGTCTTTGATTATTCACACTGCATGATCGTCACTCGCATGAACAAGCACCGATTTGCCTTTGATTTCGGCCATTTATCTGCGATTTCGCAAAACCTGTTGGTGATAAACGTATCACTGCATCTAAACCAACAACATGCCTGTTAGATCCTGTACCCACTAAATTACTGAAAGAGTTGTTACCTGTAGCAGAAGAACCGCTTCTCAATATTATTAACTCGTCGTTGTCTTTAGGTCACGTCCCAAAACCATTCAAGCTGGCGGTTATTAAGCCTCTTAGTAAAAAGAAAATATTGGATGACCAATAATTTTCTCTTATTAAATTCAGATAAGACAGAGATATTACTTATTGGACCAAAAGACAGTACACAGAATCTCTTGGATTACAATTTGCAACTAGACGGATGTACTGTTACTTCCTCTACAGTCAAAAATCTGGGTGTTATATTAGATAGCAACTTGTCTTTTGAAAATCACATTTCCCATGATACAAAAACAGCATTCTTCCATCTTAGAAACATTACCAAGTTACGGTTTGATTGTATCATATAATAATTGCTGTTAATAGTGTTCATCGTCTGTTTGATTTTCCCGTACATTTCTGCCATATGTACATTAACTGACAGTCACCACTGATGAGCTACCACTAAATATTGTAGAAACTTAATTTGCTGTTAAGTTGCTTTGCAACGATTTGTATCGTGAAAAGCACTATATAAATAAACTTGAATTGAATTAAACTTGAATTAAAAGACCCCCCTTGCCAACTCATACATTCATAAGATTTTTTGAACAAAATAAACCACTAGTATGATTTATTTTCACACAAAAATCTTTTGTTTCAAATCTGTGTGTAACAATTGTGTGAAATGTATTTTTCAAATTTGGCTGGCCATTGCTCTTTAAATAACTGGTGAAATAAATGGGAAACATTTTCTGTTGTCATTTTTCTTAATCTAATGTTTAATTTGATCATAAAAGATACGTTTTGATTTGTAAACATTTGATTTGTAAATGAAGACATTAAATAAAGACATGCATAATGTTTTTCAATTATAAATTCTTAATTAAATGTAGTCTGAGTGATGAATGGAGCTCAAGCATAGTTCAGGCAGACCACGGCGTGACAGCAACATCAGCTGACACTAAGCTGATGGTAACTCCTCCCACTACAATTATATAAGATATTTAAGTTCATCCGTACTCGCACCAGCCTTAGTCTGTTGCACAGACATGCGCTTAGTCAGCTTCAGTTCTATCACACAGAAACGGGCTAAAATAGCATGAGTTCTGTCACGGGTCAAATCAGCTTCCAGTTTCGTTGAACAGAAAATGCACTAAATCAGCCTTCAGTTCTGTCGCACAGAAACATGCTAGTCTGTCACAACAGACAAACGTTAAGCCGGCTTTCAGTTTTGTCGCACAGATGCATTAAGACAGCTTTCAATCACTATACTCTGTCGCACAGACACGTGTTAAGTCAGATGAAAGGATTTGTACCCCACACAAATGTCACTTCAGATTCAGTTTTGTGATCCTGAACTCCCAATTCACCACATCGACCAGTATAAGCAGCTTGATTGGAAGTGACTTCAGAACAATTCATTCGAGATTAGCCCATGAAGGACTATGACATCAGTAGCAAGCATCTTCATCACATCTGAATATAATTCACTCTCCATTCATCTGAATGTGTCTTCATAAGCTAAGCTAAGTTTTCCTTTTATTCCGTTACTTAAAAGTGAACATAAATGTTACAGTCATATGTACGGTGGCCGAGAGAGCTCAACGCGCTGCAAATAGAAAAAAACACCTGCAAATTAAGAAAACAACTTCATCAATTTGAAAACACACGAGCTACAAATGCTCACAACACAACCAAACAAAGAATACGCAGTATTGCTTTAGATACGCAGTAGCAGCAAACTGGTATTTACTTGCCTTGTGCAGCAAGAGTTTTCACCTGCAACATGAAGTAAGGTCCACAGCTTATTCTGACCAAGAATTTATATAGGATTTACACATACGAAATTCAAACAGCTGTAGCGAATCAGCTCATGGGGAAATATGAATAAACATCCCTTCTCATACATTACAAATGAAAATAATCAACAACCAAATGTCAGCCAGCAAATGCCTAATGATCCACCACCCATCATTGTCCCAGCAGGGAGAGTGAAACATTGCTCAGTGAAAGCAATATTTCACTGAAATGTTTTAGTGGAAACTGTGAAGCTTCTAGATAGTAAGGAATGCACTGTCTAAAGGCGTTTCACACTGAGCGCGATGCTAAAATGCGAGGCGAATTGCAGACAAATGGTGCTTTTACACCAAGTGCGAAACGATTGATTGCCTTATGCTATTTCACGCCTACACATTAGGTGACGCCTACCAGCAATGCATTTTTCCTCAGACATGTATCTCATATATAGAGATAGCTGCTCAATATACAGTATTAAATTAAGATAAATAAAGTTTGGTTCTACACCAGAAACACAAACTCTCTATAATGCTTACAAGAATGCATCTTAAAATATAAATAGAGGTACAATTAGCATCAAGCTACATTTGAATATGTATGAGATTATGTTTTTTGCCTAAAACACACTTTAAACCATCATTGGGTGCTTGTAATAACTTCGATTGATATCTAAAGTGGATTTTTATTCTATAATAGGCAGACATGCACTCTCTGTAATAAGTTTTATAATGGATTGAACGTGACACCTGCTTATCATTTGTCATGAACATCCTTTATTGTTATTAAAATACCATGAGCTGCATAAAACACAAACAGAAAATATATCGTCATAATCATGTTTATTTGCTTTCATATTTCGTGAATAGAAAAATGTTTCTCTCATTTTTTCATGCGTAATGGCAGGAGATATTATCCCATGATTGACAGATCTTGAGTAAGTGCACTCTGACTCATAACACTTGCACACGTGGAAGAAAACCGACAGTGTTCTTCAGATAAAATAATTCAGTGGAGAATTAATAGAAATTATATTATGTATAAAGAACAATGTGAGAATAAATCTGTTCTCAGACACCAATGATAACAAAACTCAGCGTCCTCTTCTCTCTCAGAATACTCTTCTTTGGTGTTTGTTTACAGTGGTTTTCGAAACAGCGCTACCACTCACACCCTTTTGTGCAACAGCAGCTGCTCTGGGCATGTGATTTCAGCTGAAATCTAATTAGACAGCCCATTTCTTCGTGGGCAAAAAAATCGACACACAAAGAAAAAATATCTTAACTTTTTCGCACCACAGTGAGGGGTCTGTGAATGTTTGTTAATCTAATGAATAATTGATTTGTTAAATCAAATGAAAAATGGTGTGTCTGATTGGTCCAGACGCTACACAGCACTAAGGCATAAATCTTTTTTTTTCTCAGTGGAAACAAAATTCCATCTAATTGCATTTTAGAGACAATGAGAAATTAGTAAAAGCCTCTTGTGGAATTTGTATAGAAACATTCCTTGTCATCTCACTCATTCTGCCACATCCCTTCTCATACATTACAAATGAAAATAATCAACAACCAAATGTCAGCCAGCAAATGCCTAATGATCCACCACCCATCATTGTCCCAGCAGGGAGAGTGAAACATTGCTCAGTGAAAGCAATATTTCACTGAAATGTTTTAGTGGAAACTGTGAAGCTTCTAGATAGTAAGGAATGCACTGTCTAAAGGCGTTTCACACTGAGCGCGATGCTAAAATGCGAGGCGAATTGCAGACAAATGGTGCTTTTACACCAAGTGCGAAACGATTGATTGCCTTATGCTATTTCACGCCTACACATTAGGTGACGCCTACCAGCAATGCATTTTTCCTCAGACATGTATCTCATATATAGAGATAGCTGCTCAATATACAGTATTAAATTAAGATAAATAAAGTTTGGTTCTACACCAGAAACACAAACTCTCTATAATGCTTACAAGAATGCATCTTAAAATATAAATAGAGGTACAATTAGCATCAAGCTACATTTGAATATGTATGAGATTATGTTTTTTGCCTAAAACACACTTTAAACCATCATTGGGTGCTTGTAATAACTTCGATTGATATCTAAAGTGGATTTTTATTCTATAATAGGCAGACATGCACTCTCTGTAATAAGTTTTATAATGGATTGAACGTGACACCTGCTTATCATTTGTCATGAACATCCTTTATTGTTATTAAAATACCATGAGCTGCATAAAACACAAACAGAAAATATATCGTCATAATCATGTTTATTTGCTTTCATATTTCGTGAATAGAAAAATGTTTCTCTCATTTTTTCATGCGTAATGGCAGGAGATATTATCCCATGATTGACAGATCTTGAGTAAGTGCACTCTGACTCATAACACTTGCACACGTGGAAGAAAACCGACAGTGTTCTTCAGATAAAATAATTCAGTGGAGAATTAATAGAAATTATATTATGTATAAAGAACAATGTGAGAATAAATCTGTTCTCAGACACCAATGATAACAAAACTCAGCGTCCTCTTCTCTCTCAGAATACTCTTCTTTGGTGTTTGTTTACAGTGGTTTTCGAAACAGCGCTACCACTCACACCCTTTTGTGCAACAGCAGCTGCTCTGGGCATGTGATCTCAGCTGAAATCTAATTAGACAGCCCATTTCTTCGTGGGCAAAAAAATCGACACACAAAGAAAAAATATCTTAACTTTTTCGCACCACAAATGATCGCGCCTGGTGTGAATAACCCCATAGGGATCTATTGTTTCGATTCAAAAGCGCCATCACGTCGAACATTTGCGTCAAATTTTCACGTTCAGTGTGAAAAGGCCTTAACACTTGATGGCTGATCTGTAAATTCTTCGTCATCAGTTAGGAACCTAGGTGTGCTAGGTCTAGGTGTGAATCTTTCCTTCGAAAGCCATGTTGCTAGCCTTTGTAAAACCGCATTTTTCCATCTCAAAAATATATCAAAATTACGACCTATGCTCTCAATTTCAAATGTTAATTAATGCGTTCATGACCTCAAGGTTAGATTATTGTAATGCTTTATTGGGTGGTTGTTCTGCACGCTTAATAAACAAACTCCAGCTGGTCCAAAATGTCTAGTTCTTACTAGAACCAGGAAGTATGACCATATTAGCCCAGTTCTGTCAACACCGCACTGGCTACCTATTAAACATCGTATAGATTTTAAAATCTTGCTAATTACTTATAAAGCCCTGAATGGTTTAACACCTCAGTATTTGAATGAGCTCTTGTTACATTATAGTCCCCCACGTCCGCTGTGTTCTCAAAACTCTGGCCATTTGATAATACCTACAATATCAAAATCAACTGCGGGCGGCAGATCCTTTTCCTATTTAGCTCCAAAACTCTGGAATAATCTAACTAACACTGTTTGGGAGGCAGACACACTCTGTCAGTTTAAATCTAGATTAAAAACCTGGTAAATGTCTTTATCTTGGCTTACACAAAACACACTAACACATTTCTAATATTGATAGGCTGCATTAATTAGGACAACCGGAACTGGAAACACTTCCCATAACACCTGATGTACTTGTTACATCGTTAGGAGAATGGCATCTACGCTAATATTAGTCTGTTTTGTTCTTATTCTGAGGTCTCCAGATGTATCCAGATCAGATGGTCACTGCAGTCACCCGGATCCAGTATAAATATAGGTGACTTGACTTGAATGCATTCACAAAGACTTGAACATGTTGAGGGTTTAAGGTGCAGGATGTCACATATGAGATCAAGTATGAAAACTATGGAGATGAAAAAAAAATAATAATAAAAAAAACTGGTCTGATCATAACGGTATCCATCAGTTAATCTTCTACAGTCATCATTTATTACCTTGTTCACTGAAGTTAAAATTGTGTAAAAACTCTCCCTTGACACTGATTTTGCAGACTCTTGCCTTGTCTTCATTTGTGTCCATGATCCATGTTTTACTGTATTGCTGTAATTAAATTGTGCAAATGATCCATCATGTGCAATCAATAAGAAATGGGTAAATGTTCAGGCCTCATGTCTCTCCTTCAGTCATGTATACATAACTAAAATGAAGTGAGGCTCAGGACAGTTTTCCCTCCACACATTATTAGTGAAACTACAACCGTAACACAGAAAACAAACTATAACTAATCAATACTTTTGGCAGGCTAAAAAAAAAGATAGAAATGCCCACAGAATATGGCTACTGTAACAATGATAGAGTTAAATCAATTGAATTTACCTGTTGCACTATTCACTATTTCTGAGTCAATCCAGGATGAGGTATACAAAGTTGAACGGATTGTATCTGCAACAGATTTCCCACCAAGAAATTGTGTTGCTGGCTAACACGACAGAGAATGGTCAATTTTACCAGACAAACTGGAATAAAATCTGGTCTTTGGTGTTTATTTTGGTTTTATTTTGTTTATTCAGTAGTATTCATTCAGGACAACTGATCATGTTTTCATTAACACTTTTTGACAACTAATGTGGTGAATTACATATTCCGGGGCCCAGTTTAATGGCAGGTCCCCTCTCGGACCACAACAGTGGACAAAGGTTTGCTACATTTTGATTACGATCATGGTGGACTAACATAAGCAGACTATCCAAAGCCATCAGAAAAAGGATGCTAGGATACTGGCCAGACACCTCTTAGAGGGCAAGAAGAAAATTTTTGGTACAAAGCCGAGGAAGGACAGAACTTCACATTGGTCAAAATGCAGTTTCTGCCCTTCTCCCATCTAGAGGCTAATTCCTAAGGTTTTGGCCTGTGACCAGTGGTGTAGTGGAGGGTATACGCAGGTATACGGCGTATACCCACTTCTTTATCAGTCGGCCTTGCGTATACCCACTTCTAAATCCACCTCTGATGTGCATCATTCATTAGTGTCCTGCATTAGCCAAAATCATGACAGTCCACCATGACTAGCTAATCAAATCGCATGTAAATAAATGCCAATATTCCCTAAACATGCCCAGTAAAGACAATGATGCAGTCAGGATGCGCCGGCTTCCCTTTAAATTTGATTGATGATTGCACCTGCGCCTGCCTCTCATCTCGATAAATCACTTGAATGCAAGCGGAGTCGGTCTGGGGCGTGAGTGCATGTCAGGGGAGGCGCGAAGAGTGATAAAATAATATTTAATTATTGACTACTAATTTGAATCAGTACATTATAATGAAAACAATACCTTAAAAAGGAAAAGAAGCATGTTTTTGCGATCAGATTTTTTAAACCGGTAAACTCCTGTAAACTTTTCAGTCCAAGGA
>NW_015625638.1:109776-134531 GCF_001515625.1 Sinocyclocheilus rhinocerous | reverse complement strand
TTAAACACAGATATCAACGTGTGCTGTTCAGGTCTCACCTGTGCGCGTGCGCTATCAGCACCCGGGTGATGACTGAATAAATGCTCATATTCCAGCATACGGCAGTCGCACTGAACAAGAGTGAATGGTTTGTCCACGTTTTTTTTTTCCATCGCTGTTGTTGTAAAGTATTGGGAAGCCAGAATGCGCATCCATCAACAATTAACCGAATTAACCGAACCCTGTTTGTTTTACGTGTTATTTATAGCAAACCATATTACAGATGCATTGAGTTGAACCGCATGACAGTCCACCATGACTAGCTAATCAAATCACATGTAAATAAATGCCAATATTCCCTAAACATACCCAGTAAAGACCAGTAAAGTCAGGATGCGCCGGCTTCCCTTTAAATTTGATTGATGATTGCACCTGCGCCTGCCTCTCATCTCGATAAATCACTTGAATGCAAGCGGAGTCGGTCTGGGGCGTGAGTGCATGTCAGGGGAGGCGCGAAGAGTGATAAAATAATATTTAATTATTGACTACTAATTTGAATCAGTACATTATAATGAAAACAATTCCTTAAAAAGGAAAAGAAGCATGTTTTTGCGATCAGATTTTTTAAACCGGTAAACTCCTGTAAACTTTTCAGTTCAAGGATCCAAACGAATGCCTTCAAACAGTAGCCTAAGTTCAAAACAGCTACAGAGAAAACCCGACCGGTTTCATTAGAGATTACTTAGAGTCACGTCCAGAATTATTATTTTTTCAGCGTGTATTTGGCTTAAAAGCACGAGTGTTTTATAATGGACGCTGCTGAAGCCTGAAGGTGTTTTTTAGATTCTGAATGGATCCGTATAGTAGCCTGTACAGTCATGTCAAGGCAGTAGGTTTAGTGATCTTTTGGCATTTTGGGGTGAACTAAATATGCAAGACTAGTCTTGACTCTTACATGTCACTGTTTATAACACAGGCCGTTCATCCTTTGCTGGGCCGCTTAAAAAATGGGGGCATAAATTAAGAGTATACCCACTTCTCCAGGCACCACTACACCACTGCCTGTGACCAACATAAAAATTCCTTAGGACCTCCAGGATGCAGTAGCAGTGGGTGAAACAAAGAGAGATCACAAAGATCCATCAATCTTTAATCATCAATAATTTCAATCATCAATTTTCAAGACACTTTTCCAACAGTGTGATTTGGACTCTACAATTGAAAGAAGGGTGGCCTCCTCTGATGCCAGCAGCCAATCACAGCACTGAAATGGAGAAGTATGAAATTGCAATCTCCTCCTCATTGGAAAGGGACAAAGGTACCATTTCAACAGACACTCCTTATCCTGAGTCTCCTTCTTGAGTGGTAGAAGGCAATAATGGATATAATGATGATGCAAGGTTATGAGTCTCTGGCCCATGAGGGAGAGACAGTAACAGATGCGAATCTCCAGCTTTTGAGGCAGCAACAGATACAACCACCATTAGATACGTCCTTGACGGGCGTCCTGAACTAAAGCCCTATTCGCATGGTATTAGTATTATCTGGAGACCTCATGTGATTTAGAAATACCCCCCACATCTGAATTTCGTGTGACGCATTCGCACAGGATAAGCAAAGTCTGTGATTTTACTTGAATTTACTGACTTATAACCCGGATATGATGTCAAGGCTTTGCGTGATATTATATATCATAAACAGGAGAATGTTCCTTACTGCATGCTGCTATAACATCTCCATTTAATCATTCTTTTTGTTTTCGCTCTTCTGATGGTTTTCAGCTTTCTCTTTCTGCAAATTGTATAGTTGTATGGTGTATACCAATATGACCCAGCACCCAAAATACTAACAAAACCCTCCAACACAGCCTCCATTCTTCACTAAAGATGGATAAAAAGGCCCACAGGAAACAAAAACCGTGAAAAAATTATATACGACCCCGCCAAATCCCTGCCAAATCACCGAGATGCTGATTCGCACCGGACTAATATTATATGTTATAGCACATAAAAGGATACCCTACTCAAAAATGTACATCTAAAAATAGTAATAAGCAAAGATTTAGTAGTAGGTGTTTGCAAACTTTAGACTGGTAGTGTATATTAAGTCTTCTAAAATGATGAGATTGTTTTCCTTCCATCCGAACTGCATGACAGGTGTGTGACAACTTGTTTGTAAACAGAAGGAAAGCAGTGAAATCACAGCAGGAGAAAACAACAGAGCTGAGATTAACTGCAGACAAACGTCATTAGACGAAGCTGTGAATGCATTGTGAACATAACCTCAACAGCTGTAAATAGATGTATAATTTTTCGGAGAGATGTCCTCACTTTTCTTGTATAATCAGTTGCTACACTGCTTGATGTTGTGCCATCGCAGTCTTACCCAGAAGAGTGATGATGCAGCCCAGTATAGCAAGCAGAGCTCCAGTGCTAAGACCCGCGGGAAGAGAGAAAGCCACGGCGCCACATGCCTGAGGAACGCCGTTCACACCGCAGTCACACACTCGCACGGAAAGAGTGTTAGTGCTGCTCAAGGCCGGACTGCCACTGTCCACAATCAACACTGGCAACATGTACAGCGACTGCTCCTGCCGCCGGAAACCAGCACGCTTCGTCAGCACTGATGCAGTGTTATCTGAGGTGAGAGGAAAGGCCAAATGTCAAGGTTTAGAATGTGCACAGTGAAACTAGCTGTTAGAATGCATTCAAATGTCAAGAGGGTCAGATTAGATCAAAACTGGTCACCTGACACCAAACCGAGGATTGAGTTAAATAAATTCCTGAATGAAGGGATTGATGGATGGACTGATAGACACATGAAGAGATGAAAGATGGAAAAAAGTATTTGCATCATAAAAAGGAAGGAAAATATGTATATACAAAACATAAGCAAACATTAGACATTCTCACTCCACTATACAGATGCCAAAAGTACCTTTTAGCACCATTTATCTGTAAATTTACCTTCAATAGACTGAATATCTTTAATATCCTGGCCACATTTTTCCATACAATAATAATTTAACAATAAATAAAAAAATAAAAAAATTGAGGACTGGGGCTGTTGAGCTCCAAAATGCCCATAAAAATGTCAAAAACCACCCATACATGTTACATGAATCTTTTCAGTTAATAGGTCGATACTGTTTTAAAAACAGGTTTGATTGATTTGTCTATGGATTTGCTCAATTATAAAATCAATTCACTGAATAACAACTTCGGTTTTGCTCTGTTTGTCCACATTCCATGGAAAAGATTGTAATTCCACAGAAAAGAGTGACTAAATACATTACTGAAAATCTCACCTTCTGTGTTCTACAAATCTCCTGCCTGTGTCTCTCTGTACCAGCTAAATTATATTAGTAGGTATGAATCTGCAGGGCTGCAATAAGAGCTTTAGCTTTACTTGACAATTGACCTCAGTTCTTAAATTAACCAATATACTAAAGTTTCATACATTATCTAACTGCAGATTTCGGTACACCTATATATAAAAATAAATCAGAACTATAAAACCTAAAATGGAAATTTAGGATAGATGAAAACTATAACATTTAGAATGGACGTTTGGTTCCTATTTAAACTGTTCATAAGCAAAGTTTGAATTAAAATACAGTTGATATAAAGCTGTAGTAAAGATGAATAGCTTATTTCTTGCATCAGCAAACAGAATTGCAAAGAAAAAAAGAAAAAACACCCTCGAACAAACAGCCCATCTGCTCAAACTAACCAGACTGCAAATCCGTTTGGTATTGCTGTAGCAACCATGAAAATGTCAACATTTGAAACATTGCATGTTTTGGTCACAAATGCATTATACAAACAGCACTTGTAATTCTCTCATGGTTTGCAGAGTTTACCTTTATTATCTCTGAGGGTGAAGTTGTCATTATTGGCAGCAGAGAAAGCGAGAGAGAAATAGAAACGATGGCCGCTGAGAGGCTCGTCTTTATCCACAGCACTGATTGTCTGAATGACCTGTCACCAACCCAAGAAACAAAAAGAGCTTGTCAAAACATACAGCTGACTCTTGTCTTTCAAGGTTGAGTGTTTAAATGACCGATGTTAATTAATAAAACATTTTCAGAGAAAAGAAAAAAGTAAGAAATTTACAGTATACTATGCCATATCACAATGTCCTTTTCAGGAGGTCAGTTTGGGGGTTTTAGGTTTTGTGGCATCGTTTATCATTCAAACTCAAAGTAAGTGGTTATTTGGCAGGACATTTAAGGCTGTTCTCAGAAGGAAAATCTTTTTAAGCAGATTTAAATCTTTATGTCTGAGACTAGAATCAATACTGTGTAATTAACTTATGAGGACATTGTTCTCCCACAAATAGGATACATGATTCAGCCAACTTGGCATTTGATCTAGATAATGCTGTACAAATTATAGGATATGTGTCATTGCAGGACTACAATTCTGAATGTCAGGAAAGACTCAGTCTGCCAAAAATAAATAAACAGATAAATGAATAAATACACACGTGAACAGGGGTAGCTGAAAGGCTAATTAAAACTGACATGGATGTACAAACAGTTTTAAAGCTTCAGTTGAATAGAAAAACATGAACTCGTAACACTGTGTCCTAACCAGTGACTAGCAATTTGTCTGTCCATACCAAACACAACACTGCTACACTGCACCCTACAAAATCAATCAAATATCAAAGGCAATCAGAAGCGTATGTGGGCGGGTTCTCTCTGGAAGTGCACTGCACTCCCAACCAAACGAAAGTTTATTATCTAGTTCATAAATATGAAACCTTTTTAACATTATTGAAAGTACATACTGAGTGACTGACACCATCTTTGTTATGGAATACACTTGTTGGTTCACAGCGAGTTCACAGTTTTAATGTAAGTCTGATTTAATTTATTTTAATTTTAAATAAACTATAGTTGATTTCAGTTTGGCTATAAAGGTCATGCAAAATTATATTCAAACTCCCATCAGACACTTTTAACATTGAATAAAACCCCCATAATGCACTACTAGGGTCATTCTAAATGAATTCCTGTGTCTCGCCAGAAGATGGCGCCCACTGCTGAATTATCCATCAATTTTCCAAACCGCTTGTCCAATGTGGAGACAGCATAATATCATACAGGCATACATTTCTTTTCAACTGATTATTAAACAGTTTAATCAAGTTTATAAATGCTAGTTACAGAGTTCAAGATAAAGCTTTACATTACTACTGGAGCTGCCAGTTTGCTATTTTTTCTAATGATTATTAAAGAGCAAGTACGAACTATGCAACAGCGGCAGCCCTTTCTGATCACTCAGTACCCGAATTCACATTCACTCCTTCAACTGGACTATATTAGTGGACTAATAAAGGGAACAGCATTAGATTAGCATGGAAAATAAACCTTGTATCGCGTGTCACTGCGTCACATTAGGACACAGTGTAAAGCTTTAATAACGGTGTACATAAGCTAAGGCTGGCAAGAAGAGTGAAACTCTCCACAAATAGGGTATACTTGGGTGTTGCGTTATTAATGGCATTAAAGGAACCCAATAAAGGCATTTTGTCCATGCATAAAAGTTATTTTAAGCCTAGAGTCAAAGTGTCTATGAGAACATGTTCCTTTAGATGGCCAAGCATGCAAGCGTGAATGTAGGTGTGTGTGTAAGTGCATTATGTCTCGCAGTGATAAAAGTTTTGTAATATTACATAAATTAGTAGTTAAAAAATTACCAAGCCCATACAAAGCCTCTCTTTCTTGTTATAAATACATTATTTACTGAGAGATGTTGAGTGTTGATGGCCTGGCTCTCATCCGCTCTGTGAAAGGAGCTGGAAACACTTAGCATAACAGCATTGTTCTAAAGAGACACCCTTATAATTAACAGTTTTTATAGTTTGATTGATGCTGTAGTATTGTGAAATAATGTCTTTTCATTTTTAGAGTGTCAAATAAAGAGCAATAAAATTTTCTTTGATCTCTAATGAAAAAGAGATTGATGTAACATGAACACTGGATGGGACTAACCAACAAGCTCCAAAGTGATGATGGTTTTGGGTTCCTCCGAGCTTTACTTAGGAGAAAAGAGACAGGAAAGGGCATTTGCTTTCATGTTCTTGGTCCCTGGATGATAGGAAATGGTGAACTCAAATTGTATAAAGAAAATCTTGCTCCCCCTCCTTAAATCGCTAAAAGGCTCGGGTGGCCTCTGGAGACCAGGGCCCGTACTGATCAAGTGTAAAACAAATTCTTGGCTCAAAGCTGTGCTTAAAAGTTAGTTATCAAGCATCTCAGTCGTAATTTAAGCGAAGTCTAGGACTAAATCTTAAGTGTCAGTCTTAGAGTTGATTCTCGACACTGTGCTGTGCCACAAATGGGATTTTAGATGATGAAATACGCATGGACCAATCACTGAATAGATTTCCTTATTTAAGAATATTCTCAGATAAATTCACATTGAATGGTTAAATTCCTAATAGGAGTTTACATTTAACACACATTTGACAATAAAGAATTTTCAAGAGAATATATTATGGTAAGGAAACGAATCGTCATCACAAACTTAAATTTAGGGTTGTGCCGGTAGACGATAGTATCGTGTATCGACGATAGTCAGAGATATCGCCTGTTGCTGATTTCTTTGACGACAGCAAGACGATTATGATTATTATTATTATCCGTCAAAAATATAGACGCTATATATAGCCACTTCAGAAACTTGCCTCAGCGCGGCTGGTGAGTAGCCATGATCAGCTCTGGTGGCCGTGTCGGAGCCGTAACGCACCGCAGACGTGTGCAGTGTAAATAAGGAGTAAGAGATTTATTCATGATACAGTGTAGGTAGCTTCCCATCTGCCGTGCTGCTGGTTTGTGATTGTAGCTCAGTGTAGCTTCGCTTTTCTGTAGAATCTCTATCATACTATCACTCTCTGTTGTTTGAAGTGATAAAATATAACTTAAATCCCACCATATTTCTGATATTATCTATCAACTTAATCTGATTAATTTGATTGTTCGCTTTTATTCTAAAACCGCGAGTGCATCGCGCGTGCAGCGCGTTAGCATTCGTTAGCCGGTTAGCTTGTCATTAGCGTTTCCATTCGTGCCTATTGCTTTTTTCTTTTTTTCTCTCGCTCCATTTTTTTTTCAATCAATCACGGAATCATTGATCAATCATGGATCTTCCAATGCGATGGCGCCGCAGACAGCAGCATCAGTGTTTGGCTCTCCAGTGTTTGTACTGTTTTTGTTAGTTTTTCCTGTTTTTTGTTTCTCAAACACGATCAGTTTTACCAGGGATGAGCTGCCACCACGCCTGAGTCCCCGGCCAAGATGGCCGCCACGCCTGAGCCTCGCCTTGCCACGGCCTTCACATCAGAGCTTCCCCACGCCACGGCTGCCAAGCAAGTTTCCCCTAAGGATTTTTTTTGGGGGGGGGGCGGGGGGGAGCTATAGTACCCAAGCTCCAGTGGATGCGGAGCTTGGGCTAGGACTGAAAAGACTGATTGCTAGCGTGATGGATCCACCACTGATGTCAGTGCGAGCAGCTGGCATCCCCAGGGCCTCAACACTGGCTGTCACAGAGACTGTTCCCCTAACCTCAGTGCTTCCTTTTATGGCATCCACTGCAGTACCTCCAGAGGTGGTGGCGTCCACTGCAGAACCTCCAGAGGTGGCGGCATTCGCTGTAGAACCTCCCGAGGTGGCGGCGTCCGCTTATGAATTCACAGTCTGCCCTGTCACGGCCAAGGAGGCCGTCCATGAACTCTCTGTCTGTCCTGGTCAAGGAGACCATCCATGAACTCTCTGCCTGTCCTGTTACGGCCAAGGAGGCCGTCCATGAACTCTCTGCCTGTCCTGTTACAGCCAAGGAGGCCGTCCATGAACTCTCTGTCTGTCCTGTTACGGCCAAGGAGGCCGTCCATGAACTCTCTGCCAGTCCGATAACGGCCATGGAGGCCGTATCTGAGCTCATCGCCTGCCCTGTTACGGCCAAAGATGCCATTTCTGAACTGACCACCAGTCCTGTTACGGCCACAGAGGTCGCTGTTAAATTCTCTGTGCTCTCTGTTTCAGTCCCGCCTGATCCACCTTGGTGGAAACCTGCTTTGCTGGGGTGGTCATCTATTTCACTGTGGGGATCTTTGCTCCTGCCTGCACTGCTGACCTGGTGATCCTCTGCTCCGCCATGGCTTCCTGCGCTGTCAACTCCGCCATAGCTCCATGCTCCTCTGGATCTGACCTGTTGGTCTCCTGCTCCACTATTCCACAGCCTGCCTCTGATCCACGGCCCAGGTCCTCCAGAGTTTCACTGTTTGCCTCTGCTCCACAGCCCATGTCCTCCATTGTTCCACTGTCTGCCACTGTTCCATGGCCCAGGACCTCCACTGTTCCACAGTCTGCCACTGTTCCATGGCCCAGGTCCTCCACTGTACCACAGTCTGCCATTGCTTCACAGCCCAGGTTCTCCACTACCCCACGGTCCAGGTCCACTTCCACTTCCACTGCACGGACCTGGCTCTCCATCCCACCCCCTGGTCTACCTCTGTTCCACCACCCTCCCGAACTGTTGTTTTTGATTGGGGGGGGATTCTGTAACGCCACGCCAGCAGAGGGAGCCCTTGACTAGGTACTGACTGTTACCGCTCCCTCTGCTTCCTCTATGGTGATTTCCTGTTTGGCAGCCATATAAGTAAGTATATAAAGCCTGTGCAAAGTATTGTTTAGATGTAGCAGACTCTACTGAGCACTCTCCATGTTTTCCATGTTTCATTGCCATTGTCATTGCCTTGTTTATATTGTTACTTTGTACTGCTCTCTTGGATTTCGACCTTGGATTGTTGCCTTGTATTTTTGTGGATGTTTTGCTGCCTGCCCTGACCATCGTCTGTTTCTGGATTATGCTTTTGTCTTGCCCTTGGATATTATTGTTTGCTGGTATTCGGACCTTGCCTGTTTTTGACCACAAACTGTTTTAAATAAAGCTTGCATTTGGATCTATCATCGTTGTTACATCAAGTCCATGTTACAATAAGTCCACTGCACAACCTGACTTTGTTGCAGCCTAGAATTAAACTGCTGGTTTCGTCTGCCCAGAGGACAACTGCATACTATTTAGACACACAATTATTTCCCTGTTTAATACTGTAAAGCTGCTTTGACACAATCTGCATTGTAAAAAGCACTATATGAATAATGGTGACGACTCATCCGAAGGATGGTGCTTTTTACAGTATAGTGTCCCCATCACTATACTGGGGCATTAGGACCCACACAGACCACAGGGTGAGCACCACCTGCTGGCCTCACTAAAACCTCTTCCAGCAGCAACCTAGTTTTCCCAGGAGTCTCCCATCCAGGTACTGACCAGGCTCAACCCTGTTTAGCTTCAGTGGGTAACCAGTCTTGGGCTACAGGGTGATATGGCTGTGTGATTATGATTGACTTCAGTCTAGCGTTAATTTAAGCACTGCCAAAAAAAAAAACTCCTGTTATAATAAGTGAAGCTGTCTATCCACTGTTTGATAAATTAATCTCTTACTTACATCGTACGTACACCTGCACTTTGTAGTTTATGAGAGAATTTGCGAGAGTGCAGAAGACAGTCAATGAGGACACACTGAACAAAAGTTCAGCGATGACTCATCTGAACTCCTCTGACTGGCCACTGCTCAATGGAATCGTGTGTGATTGGTTATAATGTGCAGCGATGTAAAAAGAAATATGATGCAACATTAGCAGATCTAAATTTAATATTGCAATAGATACTTTTAATTTCATTTTCATTTTATTCAGGACAGCCGTAACGAATTTAGTTTAATTGTGGAGGAAGATTTTTGTCCCAAGCCCCCGTTAATTTCTGACACCCTGGCCAGGGGAAGGCTAAGCCGTGCCCAGCCTTACACACATTCCACAATCACTGTCAGAATTAAAAAAGCAGACAAACAATCAAAGTCAAAGTAAATTATGGTAGAGATATCAAACACAATAGAGCTAGAGCCCACTATAATGCAGCCTAAAGCCTACTGACATAGCAAGATGCTCAACCTCTTTTTCTTTTCATTTCTAATCTTTTCTTTTCTTTTAATTCAAGTTCACAGCACAAACCTAGCATGCATTGTTCAAATAATTATCAGATATGGTGCAGAATTCATAGTTCTTCCAAAAAGCTTTTGTTTCATCTGTTCGTAGTGGCATGATGCACATGTACCATACCTTTCATTCTGAAACATGTTATGATATCAAGAAGTGATATTTTCAATTTGCCTTAGAATAAATGCTTTCTCATGAGTATTGTTATAGTGTTAGTTAATTAAATATAAGCTGAGTTACAGTTATTTTATATATACGAATAATGAGTTCTGTATTGTCTAATTAGATGCTGTTACGTCATTACACGGACTAGTTCGGCTCCGGTGCAGATGGTTGTAGTCAAACCCATCAGCACTGGGCAAGAGCATAAACCCCGCTGTTGTAAAGTTATGCTTTACTAAGTAAAGTTCCTGCAACGGACTATCTTTGTTGTGTGCTTCTCTTCACGCCTCCATGGACAGTGATAAACTAACCTTACAGACGAGAGCACAACAGTATCATTTAGTGTACAGCCTGGTATATGCTAAGTTCAGCGACAACAGAGATGTAAACACAATTGGCTAGTATAACTGCAAGATTAATGTGCAAGTTTTTCAGCAGCCTCAGTTAAATTATCAAATTAAAAATACTTAGCATTTATGCAGGAGGAGTTGTCACATTAAACGGACAGTGTGAAAGACAAAGCATCCTGTTTTCATTTACAGTGATTTAATAGCTACAAAGATGCAAATGGTGAAAGGCTGCCAATCAGCACAAAGCTCTCTTTCTTGAGAAACACGCACACACACTCAAAAGACAGAAGTACAGACAGCCTTTGTATAATTAAAGCCTTGCTGTGCCTTAATATGTGCTGAAATGCTGACGTTTTCTTTTTTGTGTGTCAGCAGAGCACGTATGAAAGGGCTACTGTCAAATATAGAATTCTGACAGAAATGAAATTCTCCTGAACTGACAGAGACAATAAGACTCATTAATGCAAAATGCATGCAGCTCTAGCAAGCAAAGTCTTCATTTCCATCCATTTGATCACATTTAGCAGAGAGAACATTCTTTTTTTTTTCTTTCATGACAGACTGAGAGAGGAGATAACAGATGTAACTCACATAAATGAGTACTTTCTATAGTTGTATGTGGGGTAATGGGTTAGAGTCACAACAAACCCAGAGGTGAAGTGTTAGACCTATTATACTGTACTAACACATACTGTATAAATTGGTATTCTTTAGCATTTAAAGTGGTCACCATGGATGTGATACAATAGCTATAAATATGAAGCAGCTGATAAGATAAAATAGTAATAAATAATTTCTTTACAATCTCAAGTATGTCAGGATAAGACACTGTGCCACATTCATGACAGAGTTTAATAACACAATAGAAGCCCTGATGCCAGAAATTCAGGTACAGAAAAAATAAAAATAAAAATACAAACAGTTGAGGCAAATAGAGTTGCAGGTCCATAATGCTATATTTTTTATCTCACCAAATCACAAAATACTTAGAATTTGCCATGAGAGTGTCAGGCAGGTTAAAGGAAGTTTTTGTGCAAGCACATACTAAGACCACTTACGTGTTTTACGTTATGTTGCTCACTAACTTCGTCCTTCTTGACTGTCAAGTATACATGCTGTACATACACACACACACAAGCACACACACAGACACACACAGAAAAGTTGGTGCTCATAAGGCCTAAATCAGGGTTCTTCAAATCTGGTCCTGAAGAGCCACTGCCCTGCAGAGTCACTTACTGTCTGTGATTTGCTAAGGATCCTGAAGACCTTGATGAGTTTGCTCAAGTGTGTTTGATTAGTGTTGGAGCTAAACTCTGCAGGACATTGGCCCTCCAGGACAAGATTTGAGGAACCCTGGCCTAAATAGATATGTAATTTATGAAATGACAGAGATAAATAGATCTATAATGCAAATTCCCGTGTGAATAGGACTTGTGAAACACAAATTTCTCTGATGACCCCCTGGAAAAATAGTTCCATCTGAATAGGGCTAACCCTATTCGCACGGGATTAGTATTATCTGGGGACCTTGTGTGATTTAGAAATTACCCATCCCACATCTGAATTTTGTGTGACTCATTCGCATGGGATAAGCAAAGCCTGTGATTTAACTCTAATTTACTGACTTATCACCCAGATATGACGTCAAGGCTTTGTTATCATAAACAGAAGAATGTTCCTTACCGCTTGCTGCTATACATGTCATCCATCTCCACCTAATCATGCTTTTTGTTTTCGTTCTTCTGATGGTTTTCAGCTTTCTCTTTCTGCAAATTTTATCGTTGTATGGTGTATAGGCGATATGACCCAGCACCCAAAATACTATCAAAACACTCCAACGCAGCCGGAATCAAAAACCTTGAAAAAAGTTTTATACAACCCCTCCAAATCCTGGCCAAATCACAGAGATGCCGATTCACACCGGACTAATATTATCACAGGACCTCAGTGTTCGGCGAAATATGGTAGGTCATTTGCGGGGGAATTTTTATGCTTCAAATTTCGGTAAACTCCGTGGTCCTCTGAGAAATCCAATCCCGTCCGAATGCAAATGTCTGTGATTGCTGATATTGTATTATCCAAATGCTTCTCCTCATGTGTTTCTTGGCCTACCTGAGCTACCATTCGCGCACAATTTTCTGCATGCTGCACCTTTCACTATGGATAGTATCTGACGAAAAAAAAAATAATAATACAATTAATAAGGAGAGCCAAATTGCGGAAAATGCTAAGACTGGCCATTTTAACATCAGCGTCAGATACGTCTGCTCACTTACGTGGTTTTATTATAAGCAGCCACTTCTATAAACTCATGTGAAGTTTGAGCATTTAAATAATGTTTTTATATTAAACTGAAATTATATCAATACATATTTAATTAGACATATGTCGTATGTGATGCACGCAACCACATCACATCTAGAAAACACACCCACTTCTGCAATAGTCTGAATTGGTACATGAAATCACAGACTTTGGGTGATAAAACATAGTTTAGAAAATTAGCCCCGTCAAAATAGGGCTTAAGCTGCAATGCCCCATTTCCTGCAAAATAAGCAAATTAGCTTTCACAATACTTAATTCACATGTATCTCCCCACTCAGGGGCAGTGTTTCCCTTTGGCAGTCACCATACCCTAGCCTCTGCACGCCACACCCAATACCCTAGGCGATCTTCCCCAAGGACGAACTTCTTATATACCCATCTCCAGTTGCATTATATATTATTTTAAGAGTACAGAGCAAAAATATTTATTTAGACATGTCCAAGCAAAACTAGCTTTTATTTGTGGAGTCATTTATTTGAGTTTAAATGAGATTGGAGTATCCACAAAGGAACAGATATTATGAAATACATAGAAAATCTAGTTTTTAGTCACAGTGCCCGTCTCTGATCCTACACAGCCTGCATATTTAGTTAAAACAAAGAGATTATTTTGATTCTAAACTAAAAGCTGAGCCACTGACACAAAAGAAAGGAAGACTTACATGAAACTTATGATTAAAAGCAGATTCAAAGGAAAGACACTCATTTTATTTGCCTTTAATGTGGATTTGCATTGGCTCTGATGGCCATTTCCTTAATAGTATCATTTTGATCTATGATACTTTTTTGGTGTCCAATCTGGCTTTTCTCTATTGCTGATTATATTTTCCAAATGCCAAGAGCACACAGATCAGACATTTAGCTCCACAAAATGTTTGCTAAATAAGCCATGGCATATATGTAATATTTGCTGTGTAATGCATAGATTGTATGCCTCCTCTGACCTTTAAACACTGTTATTAATTCTCCTTTCTGTTGGACTGCATCGTGTTGACCCAAACCACATGAGGTTCATATGAAACAGTGATAAAGACACAAGTATGAACAACAATATTACATGCACTTAACATGATCTAATCTCATATTATGGTTCAATGTGTTGCTAAGTCATTATTACTTATTATAAACTAACACTAGACCAGTCGATGTACATACATGAGAGGAATGCATGCATTAAAAAATATTCACAATTTTATCACTTTAATTTTATGATTGTAATGCATTGTGAAACCTGAATTTGACTGTATTATTTTGGAACAATTCATAATTATTTCCAAAATAATCTGAAGACGTTGTAACTAAAGAAACAATATGAAATATAGTCAAATATATACAAAATAATATACAATTAAAATAATAATAATACAATTGAAAATAAATTAATGTGCATTTATTATTGATCCAAATAAAATATAAATAATGTCATATCTAATTGTTAATTATCTGAAAAAAGTATGCATATGTGATAAGACATTTGTCAATAACTAAAATATATAAATATGGCAGTAACTCAAATACAAACGTTTACCCTACTATAGTTTACTTCCACATCCAAACTGGGAAATGTGAAATGCAGCAGCATGAATTTCTGCTTTTACAGTATGCATTTGTTTTCTCAATCATACGTGCTCTGTGTTTGTTGTGAAAGCACGCGTATATAATCCGTAATTATTAAATTCCTTAGTCAACGTTTTTTTTTTTTAATTACCGTAGTGATGCACAGTTGCATTTTGACACCCCTAGTAAACACACAACGGGCTACACATACCTGTCCAGGTGCTGCATTTTCACATAAGAGTGTCTCATACTCAATAGCAAACACTGGAGCGTTGTCGTTAATGTCCATGACTGTGATTAGAGCGATTCCTCTGCCAACCTGAGACGGGTCCTCTGACATACACAAAAAAGACAATTAACATGAGACATGAAGATTTACCACATAGAAAGTACTATTGATTGGTGGCTTAAGACGACTCAGTCATGGTGGTTTGTCTACTTAGAGCTGCTTTCCAATCTGATCTGTAATATGAATTTGGTAATGGAAGAGTGTTTGTGTGTGTGTGAGAGAGAGAGCACATATTTCTGTGGTGAGATCCTTTCTCCTTGTACTTGCTGATATTCTGCACGTGTGTCACCTCGGGTCGTTGCATTTGCATAAGCAAATGCAGAAAAATTGTGGATACATGCCTTAGTCAGCAAATCACCTCAGTCACAGCTATAGGTCTGACCCTGAGCTATAGGTCACAAGCAGTCCCTGAAGAACACATTAACATTCAACTGTTCTACTGTCCTGCTTCACCACAGACACTCAGAGACACGGCTGATCATAGTAAGGGCATGTTGAGCACAAAATATGAACCAGCAAAACAGATCTGCAGGATTTGGTCCAAGAAACATGTTGCAATTATTATTATTATTTTAATTTTTAATTTATTTATTTCAATTTAAATTGCAATGTGATAAAATATATGAAAAAAAACTTTACAATCAAACTGTCCTAAAGCTTCAACCAGCAAAACAGATCTGCAGGATTTGGTCCAAGAAACATGTTGCAATTATTATTATTATTTTAATTTTTAATTTATTTATTTCAATTTAAACTGCAATGTGATAAAATATATGAAAAAAAAACTTTACAATCAAACTGTCCTAAAGCTTCCTGTGCAATCTTGTAGCATTTTATAACAATAGTACAAAAATAATCATGCACGGATATCTGATTGATTGATTGATTGATTCATGTAATTAATTGCCAAATAATCATGATCCATCCAATATATGTCACGAATAGGGTTGGGAAATCGAAAATCGATTCCGATTCCAGAATTGGACACTTAAGGTCAGGAAACGGATACTTGTTGTCAAATTAAAATTTCGATTCTGCTTATCGATTCCGATGCGCTTTTTTTTTTCTTCATCTGTGAGGACCGGAGCTAGCGAGCTGCCAGGACCTTGCTCGCTAATCTAAGTGCTCCAAAGTTTGGCTACATTTGCGATCAGAAGCCAAAAAAGCTAAGTATAATATCTGTGATAGCTAAACATGTTGCAAGAGAGGTGTCACCACCGACATGACAAAGCACTTTAATTTAATAGTTCGTTAAAGATCACGAACACGATTCAAACACCAACGTGATTCTGTTCCTAAATTACAATGATTTGTCCGGGGCTGTTAAAATGTATTTGTCTTTGAATCATACAAGAGATTCGTTCAAGAACACTGATTCATCCAGTAATGAAACAAGTACATCTTGAGTGAGTCATTGAATCATTTATTCATAAATTTCATGTGATTTTGTTTAGTTGTCTAATGTTTTTACTTCAGAATCATGAGAGAACCACAACTTCCATTTGGGAAAAAAAGTAAAAAAAAAAAAACAGAATCATGCAGTTCTATTTTGCACACAAACAGCTCTTAAAGAGTCCAGTTTTTATGTAGCCTGTTGATTTTTGTTCATGGTATTCAGCTCCAATAAATGGTTTGCAAAAAAAGAGACACAGGACAAATGTTTGATATCATTGTTTAATCACATTGGAATCGAAACTAGGAATCGATAAGCAGAATCGGAATCGCAATCGGAATTGATCAAATTCAAACGATACCCAACCCTAGTCACGAAACACCAGGTGGCAATAGTTTAAATTTCATATAATTATTCACATCTAACAGAATGTCAAAGGTACTTCTCATTCTTTCTTATAGAGCCTGTTTGATTCAGTTAGATGTTAATTAATGCATTGACTATCAAATATGTACTGTCGTTGAGGTATCTATTATTCAATCCATTTAATCATCAACCCGTTTATTCAATTATTCAGTCCATTTGACTCCTGTCAAAGTTAGGGTTAGCTCCTTATTCAATCTTGATGAGTTCATGCCTTCACTAATCATTAATTCAGTATTAATTTAGGAATTAGAACATGATTATTTAGGTACCCTTATTATAAAGTGTTACCAGAAATGTTTGCCCATAGATGAACATTTTGTCATCAGTTACTCACCTTCATGTCATTCCAAACCTGTACAGCTTGCTTTCTTCTGCCCAGCATAACAGAAGATATTCGAAGCAACTTGTAGCTGTTTTGTCCATATTATGAAAGTCAATGAAATCCAACACTTTCAAGCTCCAAAAAGCACATAATGTTAGCGGGAATCTATATGAAGTGGTATATTGCACAAACTTCTGAAGCTACACTATTACTGAATAGATCGATGTTCAGCTTTTATTCACTTTGAAACCAAAACACTGATCAACACGTGTGCACAGATGACTTCAAATATGGCAATGCAAAACTCATTACTTTAAAGTTTCAACCAACCATTCACTAGCATATGACCAAACATCAACGTTTGAACTTCAGTGTCCCCAAATATTTCGGAGTCTCTATATTTTGATTTAAATTTGACTTCATTTGAGAGTGAATAAAAAATTAATGTTGATCTGTTCATCATGCAAAGTGATGCTGCCTCAGAAGACTTAGAATATATAAATCTAATTGCATGAAATTATATTATGCTAACTTGTACCTTCATGTCCTTTCGGAGCTTGAAAGTATTAGATTTTACTCATATTTACAATATAGACATTCTCCAACACGTGCGTGTGCGTGCGCGTGTGTGTGTGTCTGTGAGCGTCTGTGTGAGTGAGAGAGAGAGTGTCTGTGTGTGTGTGTGTGTGTGTGTGTGTGTGTGTGCGTGCACGCGTGCGTGCGTGTGTGCGTGTGTGTGTGCGTGTGTGTGTGTGTGTGTGAAGAAAAGCCATGAGTTTGGAATGACATGAGGAAAAGCAAATGAGGACAGAACTGAAAGAGAGAAAAGAATGAAAGAGTGTCACCTCTTCAAAACAGATGTTTAAGTAATTCATTTAAAGTTGTTTTTGTTTTGTTTTTTGACATAAGAATTATTTTTTTTCACATTTTAGAATATGGCTTTTGTTATACTCACGGTTCTCAGTGGCAAATATGGTGATGTTGTGGGCTGAATTGAGTTCTCTGTCGAGGGCTTTGGCTGTGCTGATGACACCGGTCAGAGCATCCACATTGAAGAAGCGTTCCAGGTCTGTGTTCCGGTCGATGGAGTACCTGGACACACCAGAGACACATCCTTCTGTAATAACAGGGAACATTAACTAATTCTTATTTGCTTGCCTCTTTTCTTATTTAGCATCAATGATTCTAGCATTCCAAAATAATTCATTGATTAACTGTAGCACGTCTACACGTACAAAAGGGCTAACGCTGCACTATAAAAAGAAAAGACACATTTAATTTTATTCTCCTCATAACCACTAGATGGCAACAAAACTCACCGCAGCACTTTGCTAAACATCCACTTTTCATTATGCAAATAGAAAAGTATTCTGCACTAAATTGATCTAATTCTTAATGTTTTTAAAATGTTATAGATATATATATATATATAGTAAACGGGAATCAGAAAGTATGGTACCTGGAGTAAAAAGCACCTCTACTTTTGAAGCTAAAGACACAAAAATTGACATGATAATAAATAGCTGACTGACTTTTCCATTTGTTGGTGTGGCATAGTTAAGTTCATATGGTTATTAGCATTTATTAAGTTGGTTAGGCTTAGACATAATCCCCATATCTATAACCATTATATTTAAAAAATATTAGGAGGTACAATCGTTCACAAAAATGACATAAAAAATTGTTCAGTAAGCACCTCGGTTTTGAAGTAACTGTTTGGAACATTTTTTATTTATATTTTATACATATTTTTTCCCCTGTATTTAAAATATAAATATTAATGAAAACATTTTAATGTATTTTAGAACAAAACAAAATATTTATTAATCAAAATAAACAGAAAAGAGTGCAAACTTTGCTGAGGTGATTGGTTAAGTAATTGTAGAGTGTGGGGTAAAACACGTATATGACTACTTTTAAACAAAACAAACCAACAAAACAATGTTCAATAAAACACACACACATATATTATATATTTCTGCAATATTTCACTATGGGAGTAGTAAAAAGCACATTGTGCTTTTAGCCCTATTGTACCCCATTCAGAGTATTTTTTTTCTTCATTATATAGGAAGTATTTAAATGAGTATTAAATGTACAGATATTAACTTCATATTTCATCATGAGGCAGAGAATCCACAAGGCACAAAAAGGTGATTCACAAGCAATTAAATAAGAGAGTAATTTAATTATTTTAACAAAAACAGCAGATTATCATTCACCGTCCAAGCCTCAATGCCTCACAGTAATTCTTCAATTATCAAATAATTGTAAAAGATCACAGAGATGGAGAGAAACAGTCTGCTTGTCAGAATGGATGTTATATTTGGGAATGTCAGGCTTCTGGTGGGAATGTTCATGACATTTATCATGTGCCGTTGGGCACGGATGAATGTCAGCGCAGGTGAGTCAACACTGTTCCTGAAAACCACACTAGCCTGGTTCCAACATGATTCAAGAAATAGAACTCTGTCGGTGGCAATAGCCTCCTTGGCCTGGGCTCATTATGGCTTCATTAGCCGCTTTTCCACTGTCGGGCCAGTGCGAGCCAGTGCTTTAAACGGGCCGGGCGGGGCTAATAGCCTCGGACCTGTAGCACCGAGGCCAAAATCACGCTGCGTTTCCACCGTCGGGCCAGAAGCACCGCTGCGCTTCACTAAAACCTGCCCTTTACATGCCTCTCAGGAACAACGTCACGACACAACCATTTCACCAACAAAGAGAAGTTATCAGAAAACTAATAAGAAATAAGTCACTGGAACTAGCGCGTTCACAAAACGAACATGATAAAAGCGACTGTTTGTTTGCATGCTTTGTTAAAGATTTAAATCCAAAAGCATCGATGTTTTACAATAATAAGTGATACATTGATAATAATGAATTAATTTATCAGGATTGAAAATTAGTCACAGAGAAATAAAGTGGTATGAACATAGCTACTTATTCAGTCTGTTTCTGTTTATTTGTAGTCACAGTATATAGCCTACATCACATTTAGAAAGAATGATCATTTCTATATTTTTATAAAAAGCTCCCGAACAAAAAACATTATTCTATTTAATGACATAGGCTACGTGGAGCTAAACTCTCGAGACGAGACTTATGACAGATAAAATATGTTACTAAATAAATACACGATTGTGATAGAGAATAAGAAGCTGACGTCTGATTTCTTCAAGCGATCGTATTTACCATGTTTACTATGGTAACGTTAATGGTTAGCATGCATAGTCTTTTGCATCACTTATAAATATTTCTGCCTTGTATGGTGATCATAATCCACATCGGATCACGTTATTTCAAACACTCGCTGCTGTCTGAAAGTGAGTTTTTAACTAAAATAATTTTAAAAGCCTTTAATTCTGGTGTTATAGCTGTTAACTTTATGAAATGATCCGTGGCGCTGATGCTATCCAGACGCGGAGAAACTCCGCCTTTGTTCATAGCCACTCCTCTAGCCCCAGCTGGCCCGCTTTGGCCCAAGATTTTCGTCGGGCCATAAAACCGGGCCTTTGGCCCCGAGTAAGCACTGACGAGGCACGATCAAGCCCCGGAAGTGACAGCGGAAATGCGACTCGCCCTGGCACGCACTAGCACACCCGCTTTTGGCCCGACAGTGGAAACGCGGCTATTCAGTACACCAGTATCATTACCTTCTTTGCTCTGGCTTATTTGTGGTGTGGTGTCTTCTCAAGCATTCTTTGTGTAGTCGTGTTAGTGTGTTACTGCTGCATGTCTGATCACCTGTATTCCTGTCCTGGACCCTGTGTTTTGTTCCTCTGCCTAGTGGTTTGAGTCTTCTATGGATTGAATTATTATGATATCTGCATGTTTGAATCTTCCCAAGTGAAAAATAAATATACTAAAATTTATTTGACATACATTAATTTCATGCCAAGTATACAACAAATACATTTACATATTTATGTGCTTAATAAAAATACCCCGCAATTGTACTTTTGTTATACTAAACTGGTATACGTAAAGTCTGCTAAATTGGAACAACAAATTTTGTATTTAATGTACTTGAATTGTGTGGAAATAGTGCTGAAGTCCAACTAAAGATATACAGAAGTATATTTGAGTGTGCTAAGGTGGAACTGTTGCAAGTATACTTTAGGTGCACTTTAAATATCTTGCATTTAAAGACCGATATTATTCAAATATCATACAATATTTGTCAATAAAACACATTTTAGGCTTAATATAAGAAATGTGCATTGTGCACTAGTAGTACTCCAAAAAAAGTTGAATCATAATTTTTTATTTCAGTAAGTCACGAGTGATATGTCAGTAAATATGTTAATAGATTTGAACTATACTTAGTATGAAACAAATGTATTTTAAATATATTACTTTTTTACTAGGGTTTGTCTGCCTTTGGCTACTCTTTGGATTACCTTTAATCAAGACTGCAATTGGATCTTTAGCCAAGTCTCAGAGCAGTGTTCGTAACTATATTATCATCTTATGGAAAATATGTTGTATCAATTTATCAATCAAATTTGGTCTGCATTTATAGAAAACAAAATGAATTGTTTAACCAAAAAATATAAGTTCACATTGAAGCTTCTCTTACAGCTTCTATTCATTCTAAATAACAAATATTTGTCATTGTCGAGACTCGAGTCCTAATGCTTTGACCAAAAACAAATTATTCAAGAGCAGCATCACTTCAGTCTGTCAGTGTCAGGGTCATGTGATGTTTTAGTTTTCATTGTGTTCACTTTCTGTTTACACATTTTCCTTTGACTTGGTTTTCCCATGTGTTTCATTGGTTCATATTCAGAACGTTCGGGGTTCAGACACATTCGCTCTGTTTAAATCTAGATTAAAGACACATCTTTTTAGCCAACCCTAGTGAAAAATAAATATACTTAATTGTATTTAAAGTATATTTATTTCATGATAAGTATACTAAAAATAGATTGACATGTCTACACATTCTAAATGTAGTTATTTCATGCTTTCATCAAGCACAAACTTAGTGCATTACAAATTCATTTGTAAAATACAATACTTTTTACAAATGCATTTGGGGAAGGATGAAATATATATATTCATCTTTAAGAAAGTACACTGTCTAGGTTCTTAATTCCATCTACAACATGTTTGAAACTTGTTAAAAGTTATTTTCACACATACATACCTATATAAACTGTACCAAACCTTTGAAAGAGGACTTCATAACCCCACTGACATGTCCATGCTCACTCAGCCCAACAACCAGTGTCGATAAGGAATGAATGAAGCAACTCATCTTATGATCCTGTAGCTGTATGAAAGCCATATAATGTAAGTCTGTGGGGATTGTTTGCATTGTATGATGTCATATCATTTAAGTAAACAAGGCCACTGTATGAGTTCTCAACTAAGACTATGACACAATCTGTATATTGATATTTGTTTGTTCCTTCACCCCTTAAAAGTGTCTTAAGTATTTTAATAATGTGATTTTAAAATCGGCCTAAATATAGGACCTGTTATGATTAAATGTACAATAAAATACACTGTATTTAAGTTGCACTTGTTGAGTATAGAAAATATTTTAGATTAAAAAAAATTTGAGTTGCAAACAATTATAATAATAATTCATAATGATGCAGTACTTTGTATAGTTATGAACTTTAACTTTTCAATAATTTAACCACAAATAGTGCTTTTCACAATTTTGCATTGTTGCAAAGCAGCTTTACATATATATGTGACCCTGGACAAAAAAAACAGTCTTAAGCAGCTCAGGTATATTTGCAGCAATAGCCAAAAATACATTGCATGGGTCAAAATTATAGATTTTTCTTTTATGCCAAAAATCATTAAGATATTAAGTAAAGATCACGTTCCATGAAGATATTTTGTAAATTTCCTACTGTGAATACCTCGGATTCTAGATTTTCAAATAGTTGTATCTCGGCCAAATATTACTCTATCCTAACAAATTCCTATTTATTCAGCTTTCAGATGATGTATAAATGTATTAAAAAATGTATGATGTATAAAATCATACACAAAATTATTATGCCTGGTTTTGTGGTCCCGGGTCACATATAGAAAGTAGTTACAAAAGTAAAGATATGTAAACTACATATAGCAGCACACCTCGCTTTTTTCAGACCGATGAGCTTTGTAAAAATCGACACGTTTCAAAAGGCGTTTCAAAAGGCGGGGCATAGAGGAGAAACAATAATGTACAGTATGTGGAAAATAATGTGTTTTTTTAACCTTAAACCGCATAAACACATTTCATTACACCAAATACACAAAATAATGTTCTTTTTAGCAGCATCATATGACCCCTTTAATGTCCCGTACGAACAACGACAACGTTGCACTTGGAAATGTGGACTTCTTTGGGCTGTCAAAATATTATGAATTATTAAATGAATTATTAAAATTATCCTGACCAGCCCTCAAAACTACACAAAAAGTTAAAATGTCAAAATAAATTCAGAGATGTTCACTATATGAAAAGTAACTAAATGTATTAAAATTATTTCAATTCATACGTCACATATAAATCCGCAGCTTACTGCGAGAAAGTCAAACCGCCAAAACATTTCATTGCATTTTACATTAACATTTGTGCAGTGCATTGAGAGTTGAAGCGTGCAGAGACAATGGGCAGAGATATTACGGATGGGTTTATTCCTTCCGCATACACTGAAACATAAGCAGTACATTCACATTCTTCCACCAACTAACGGAACTGTCTGTGTTTTAGTGCATGTACAAGAATAAAACTAATGTTATGCCGGTTTATGCAATTGTTTCCTGCAGAGTTAATGACAGATCATGTAAGGTAAAAGGGAAGCAAAACATTCTGCAGAGGATATTTAATGTTGTGTCCGCTGGCTTTATGTCTTTAACAGCTTCAGGTTTAATGCACTTTCGTGTTTTATACAGGCCGTTTCATGTTTATTTCCACGCACCGTTAATGCGCCTATATTAAGACTTTTCGGAGATTCAGTCTTTAAGTCCATGTAATTTGTGCTGTCATTGATGGAAAAAAAACCTGTTTACTTATAGTAGTATTTGTAACAGTATAGAAAGACTACAAAGTAACCGCAGTTTATCACAGCACATGTCTGCTTTGGTGGAGCATCTGGTAAAGCGAGTGCACATGTGAGGCAGCGACCAGGGTTTGAATCCAGTTCACAGTGTTTCCTACATTGTTCAAATGTCTGTGTCCAATGTTCCACTGATGCTCTCTGGATAATTGAGTTGACTGGTATGCTGGGCGTGTTAGTAAAAGGCAATTTCTTAAGCTGTGCCATTATTTATAAAGGTTAATTTATTGCATTAGAAGCACACAATAATTGTCCCATTAGCACACTTCAAGTTTACTTGGAATGCCATTGCAATGCATTTTAAAGTCACTAAAAGTAAGGGATAGTACCTCAGTTTGTTATTAGTATAATATTAATGTATGTTAACCACTCTTACAGTGTAATTGAATAGCAATTGTAATGTCATCAATGAATGAATTCTGCACTTCAAAAATTGTATAAAAGAGAGGATATTTAAAGTGTACTTAAATATACTTGGAATAGTTCCACTTTAGCACAAACAAGTATATTGAATAAAACTTTAGTTGAACTTCAGCACTGCTTTTGCACAACTAAAATGCATTTAGTATAAACTTATTTGTTCCAATTTAGCAGAATTTAAGTATACCAATGTATAGTGTGCCTCAAATATATTTAGTTATACTAAATTAGATACGAATAAATTGTTCTTAAGTATACAATTTTTTCACTAGGGAAGCATTCACATAATGTATCTCGTAACTTTGTACCTCAGCTATATCTGATCAAATGCACTTTTTCATTCTTTTGCTTGGGTTGAACACATCATCTTTGCTTGGTTGGAACAGCAGCTATGCT
>NW_015625638.1:68975-109390 GCF_001515625.1 Sinocyclocheilus rhinocerous | reverse complement strand
ATGTTTGTAAAATGGCACAGCTTTTTAAATATCTGAAAGTACTACATTCTTAACATCAGTTAGTCAAGCACTGTATATGATAATCAAGTATTATTTAATAAAGTTTTCACTGACCAACGTAAATGTATTTTGTAAATATGAACAAATTTTGATTTTGATGGCTGCAACACATTCCAAAAAAAAGTTGGGACAGAGGCAAAATAAAATTGAAAAGGTTATGGAATATCCACGTTTTGAATCACAGTGAGCAGGTGAATTGGTAATAGGTCAAGGTATCATGTTTGGGTATAAAAGGAGCATCTAAGTCTTTGCAAGCAAAGCTGGATCATGGCTCATAACTTTGTGCCAAATTTCATTAGAGAAGTGTCAAACAAAAAAATCACATTTCACAATGCAAAATTGCAAAGAATTTAGGTCTTTCACCAACTACCACACGTAATATTGTGAAAAGATTCAAAGGATTAACGAGCTGCTGGATTCATGAATATTAATCAGGTTGTGTGTGTTCGCTCTAATTTATTTGCTGAAATCAAAACAGGGACGATAATAGGTGAGCACCACCCAATGAGATTGTCATTTGTGCATTAGTTCTGCCCACTACCGGAGAATCCGGCAGTTCTTAAAAGCTGAAGAATTCCAAAGGAACTCTGTTATTTTGACAGGAAAATGCAACAAAGTATATCGTTTACATGTATCGCGTCAATTCTGCATGGTATGCAAGACTCTCTCTCTCTCTTTGCGTGTGTGTGAGACAGTATCGAGAACCGGTTCCATTTTAGAACCGGTTCCAAATTTCCAAGAACTGGGTACTCGATAAGACAAATACATTTTGATTCCGCTTAATAATTCCTGTGTTCGCATTTTAATGTGATTTTAAATGATTTACGCATAGGAAGGGAAAGAACTTGAGCACTGTTTGCATGCCAGTCAGTGTGTTCGACGAGTAAAAATATATCTGTGCTAAACTTATACTTAGCGTCCAACTCACACACTGGCGAGTAAAATCTGAGAATTTATTAGCCAGTGGCTAATATTAGACATCATTTAGTCGCCCAGAGTGAAGTTTTAGTCACATATGCGAGTGATTTACTCACAATGAAGAGTGTTCTCGGCCGCTTCAGTTCAGTACGTTACATGACTGCCCCCTACTAAGCATGTCTTTCCTGTGTTAGAGCATTCCCTGTGGCCCTGTATAATACACCGTGGTCACGCGTGATCCCTTTCCTCTGCGCACTTATTCTCAGTGGCCAGATCTGTATTTGCATATCATGACCATGACAGTCAAACTGTTAAACCAGAGTTTGGGGTCTGTGTAGACCTCACTGCTGTTTTTTATGTGGATTAAGTACAGAATGAACTGATTAAATTGTGTTTTAGCATCCAATCAGTGTTCTGTGTTAGAACTGTAACATATATGGCTAAGAGGACAGTAAGATAAACAGCCATGTGAATTACAAACACACAGTCTAATAAGATAATACACAGAACCCACATCAGTGAAGCGTTTACCTGATGGCACTGCTGGACGAGTCTGGGTCACGGGCTGAAACTGTACCGATGACCGCGCCGACCCTCGCTGCCTCAGATACCACCATTCTGCTGATCAGAGGAGAGAAGACCGGCGGCTCGTTCACATCCTCTACAATGACCTTTACAGCCGCTGTATCACTGAAGGGGCCAAAGGTCAGAAACTGAGGGTCAACATTCCGATTAGTGGCTTCAATCTTCAGAGAAAAACTGCTTTTAGTTTCATAGTCCAAAGGCTGCGGAAGAGAGAAAGAGAGAGAGATTTACATTTAAGACAGAATGGAAGAAGACATGCTAAAAATAATGAGTACAGGGAAGAAGAAAAATCAGAAGCAGCAAAAGATAAATTCTTAATCAGTGATTTTACACACACACACAAATAGTGGCTACAGAAATTACATTATTAATGAATTGGGTGTTTAAAAACATCGTAACATAAAAATATTATCGTAAAATCGTATATATAAATATGTATTAATTAATATTAACATTTATTTATTAAATAAATCATCACAATATGTACACAGAGTTCTTAGGCTGTTAAAACACGTATAGTCCTTTGGTCCAATAGCATAACACAGTCCAGAAGAGGTTTGGTGTGTCCATCTGCGAATATACAATCCAGTGTGATATAATCCAAAGAGTGAACGCAATATTTTCATCAATCCGGACAGCTGATGTGCAGATTGCGGATCACAGCGGATCACTGACCTGATGTGTTTAAAGTCTCAGGCCCCAATGTTAGGCCATGCTGCTCCTTTTATACATTTAGAGAGGTTACTTCACTTCCTGTTTCCTGTCATGTGATCTCTGGAATTACACAATTTATTTACACAAAAATTTGTTCTGCTCGTGTTTCATGAATGAAGCTCAATATGTTTAAAGAGCATAAAAAATAATCTTAAAAATATATAGGTCCTGCCTGTTGTTGATTAATACCAGCGGTGATGTTATACATGGTCATGTCACTGGAAATTGAGGAATCATTGTCCCAGTGTGCAGTGAGCCAGGGTTTTTATCAGTGTCAGGATTCATGGACACGATATACTGATTCACGAGCTCGGGAGCTGATTGAGACGCACCTCCAGTCATCATAAACACCGTTATTGATTCAGGTGTGTCTGATTAGGGTTGGTGCTAAACTCTATACAGTAGGGTAGTTATTGGTGGTTATTTATTTTTTCCAGGAACAGGACTGAGGAACCCCGCATACCACTAATATCAGTTGACTAGTTCCCTTCCGAGGGAACTTCGAACTGCGTCCTCTAGAGGTCACTTTGGGGAACGCCTTCAGCGTGACCGGTGTCTGAAGTATTCATCTAAACACGACAATAACATTAGCTGGCGACAGCCAATGACGTCATTACCTGGCGCGATCACACCCCGCAGTTTCACACGGCTCGCGTGTTGTGTATGTGTGTGGTGAAGAGCATGCGCGTTCAGCTCCCGAGGGAGTTGGATGCGCTCTGCATTCATTGCTTATTTCTTGTGGAGGATAAGCATGAATTGAATGCGCTCGTCTCACGAGGAGACGGCTTGTGCTCATCGTGATGCATTCGCGGGACTACTGAGGGGAAGGTGAGTACTTCACCATTTACCCCAGTTTGTAGATAGCATTTGCATGAGTGCGTTTGCCTCCCGTGGGAATAGCGATGCATTCGCGGCCGCGGTTTCTGTTCTCGCTTGATTTCTGAGGTAATCTAGCACGTGGGCGAAGCGTGGGAGCTAAATGCATGCTGCGCTTTGTGGTTGTGGTGAGAATTGTCTGCCCCTTGCCGCGATTTACAGTTGATGGGCAGAACATGGAAAGGACCTGACGGGAAAGTTTTCCCTATCAGTAATTTCCTTCTGTTTATATAAGAAGTAGAAGAAGTAGACGTGTATAATGTGGATATCTGTCTGCAGTTGTTGGACAGATGATTTATATCATGTCCTTATCAGATAATCACATTATACTGCACTCCGGCTTGATTCCCCTCCTGCGCTTGCATTGCAGTCTTTCATGCTGGACCTATGGTGTTTTTGTTAGTTTCTATGTCTCATAGAACTACCTACTAGGGTCCGGACCCAAGGGCTCTTCGGACTTCGTCTTCAGATTATATCCATGAGCTTGAGTCATGCGCGGGAGCCGTGGTTGGTGAGTTGGATCCATTTCTCTTCCACAGCCATATCACCCTGCAGCCCAAGACTGGTCGCCCACTGAAGCTACGCAGGGTTGAGCCTGGTCAGTACCTGGATGGGAGACCTCCTTGGAAAACTAGGTTGCTGTTGGAAGAGGTCTGCGTGGGTCCTAATGCCCCAGTATAGTGACGGGGACACTATACTGTCAAAAAGCACCGTCTTTCGGATGAGACGCTAAACCGAGGTCCTGACTCTCTGTGGTCATTAAAAATCCCATGGCACTTCTCATAAAGAGTAGGGGTGTAACCCCGGTGTCCTGGCCAAAACTGCCCCCCTGGCCTTTGTCAATCAAAGCCTCCTAATAATCCCCAACCATGTGATTGGCTCTATGACTTTCTCTCCTCTCTACCTGTAGCTGGTGTGTGGTGAGTGCACTGGCGCCGTTGTCCTGTGGCTGCCGTCGCATCATCCAAGTGGATGCTGCACACTGGTGGTGGTTGAGGAGAGACCCCCCCACATGATTGTAAAGTGCTTTGGGTGTACAAAAATACACAATAAAGCGCTTTATAAATGCATCATTCATTTCATCTACTCTATTGCTAATTTTATGTGAATTCACTAACTAGCTTTCTGTGCAGTGCTACTTGGACCTGTCTCTGTTTTTCTGACTTTGTTTTAGGGTTAGGACCTCTGCGAGCACCTCCCCTGCTGAAGTCAGAACCTCTTGCTGTTGACCGATTGTGTTGATGGTCTCACCCGGTGGTACTGGATCCAGGCTGGATGATAGCCCTACATCTTTGGCTTCATGCTTACTGGACCACGCAGCCAATCGCTGAGCTTCTGCGAAAGCCTCCTTAGCAATCAGGTCCCCAGTATGACACTGCAACCTCAGGACCCACGGGTTCTCCATTCAGGTTGAGCATTTTTCGGAGTATAATGCTTCGTGACGAGCTCCCTGATGTCCCGACCAGGACACGCTTACTCATGTCTCGACCCGAGGGGTCTCCTGAGATTTGAGTCATCCTCTCAACCATCATGCACATTCTCTGAGCTAGAGCTCCTCTCGCTGAGGCGTTGAGTGGCTTAACACTCCTTAACTCCACTCTGCAGTTCGATAGACGGTCAGGCCCACCGGACCTCCCTGTCACACTGCCCTTATTGTCGAACCAGTAAATCGCCTCAAATCGACCCATGCTCTATATCGAGATAGAGAGCATAAGACTGGGTTCAGCTGCATCGGTTGATGGTCTCTCATTGGGCCCTGCTAGACTGCCCCTTCTAATCTAGCACTACCTTCTGATCAAGTTGAGAAGTGCTCCCCTCACTGCGAGGGTTAGCTATGAGCCTATTGCTCCCAGTTTGTACTTTGAGGGCCCGCCTCACCTTGAGAGCCGAGAGCGCTGCTCCTGAGAACTCCATATGCAACAATGCTGAGTAGTTAGGCCCGTCCCTGTCTCCTCCTTGGTCAGTGGTCTCTATGCTGGGACCCTGTTGTTCCCTGTTGAAATGTGTGATCCCCTTTTAAGCTGGATCCCATTTCTGATGTCCCATTTGCGGTCAATCTGCTCCCCGGATATGGCCGTGCTCCCCTCACGGCCATATCTTTTATGGCCGTGAGGGTCTTTTATGAGCTTGCCAGTCCTGGGCAGATTATGTGAGTCCTCCTCTCCACTTGAGAGCTAGGTACTTTGCCCCTGGGCTATTGATCGCTTCAGTTGAGCTGGGTTCCTCTCTCTTTGCTGAGGGTCGAGCCCTCCACTCTTTGAGCTCCGCGACATCAGGTAGGTTGGCCGCTTGCTGCCTCCCTGATAAGTTGCCCCTATTTGGTTGAGCTTAGCAGTGCTCCCCTCACCCTAGAGAATCACCTATGAGCACGCCGCTCCCAAATTGAGCATCTGAGTTCCTCTCCTATTTTGAGAGTTGGGCCTCCGCTCAATTGAGCTCCGGTTAGCAGTCATGCCAGGTTGCTGGGCCACCTTCTGCCTCCCTGGCGGGCTGCTTTTTGGTCGAGCCAAAATCTAGCGCCGCCTTCTAGTCGAGCTGAGAAGTGCTACCCTCACTGTGAGGGTTAGCAATGAGTCGCTCCCAGTGTGTGCTCTAAGGGCCTGCCTCAGCTTGAGAGCCGAGAGCGCTGCTCCCGAAAACTTGCGATCTATCTGTTCTCCGGACATGGCTGTGCTCCCCTCACTGCGGGAGCTCGCCAGTCCTGGGCAAGACTCTGTGATTCCTCCTCTCTGCTTAAGAGCTAGGTACTCTGACACTGGGCTATTGATTGCTTCGGTCGAGCTGGGTTCCTCTCTCTCCTCGCTAGTGGTTGAACCTTCCGCACTTTGAGTCCCGTGGCAGTGACATCAGGTAGTTGGGCAGCTTGCTGCCTCCCTGATAAGCTGCCTCTATTTGAGTCAAGTTTCAAGTTTCAAGTTTACTTTATTTATATAGCACATTTAAAACAGCCACAAGACTGACCAAAGCACTTCACAGTAAGAAACGTCATCATAAAATGTAGTAATACAAAAACTGCAACCAGAAAAATTAAAACACAAATAGGAAATACAATAGGCAAAAATATAGTCCTAATAGGCCAATGAAAACAAATGGGTTTTTAAAAGAGACTTAAAAATAGACAGGCTACGGGCCGTTCTGATCTCCACCGGCAAGACATTCCAAAGACGAGGCCCAATTACTGAGAAGGCACGGTCACCTCTACGCTTGAGTCTGGTATGCGGAATTACAAGAAGGTTCTGGTCGCAAGATCTTAGACTTCTCGAGGGGATATACTGATGCAGCAATTCAGATAAATAAACGGGTGCTTGATTGTGCATAGATTTAAAAACAAATAATAAGATTTTAAAATGTATTCTAAACTGAACAGGCAACCAATGAAGGGTCTTCAAGAGCGGAGTGACGTGATCCCTTTTTTTCTTTTTTAAAAGGAATCTAGAGGCAGCGTTCTGGACCACTTGAAGACGGGCAATTTGAGTTTTAGATATGCCACAGTATAAAGAGTTACAATAATCGAGACGCGATGTAATAAAGGCATGAACCGCCATCTCCAAAATCTTGTCAGTGAGAAAGTGTTTAATTTTTGCTAGTGTATGGAGTTGATGAAAACTGGACCCAATCACAGTAGAAATTTGCTTATCGAATTTTAGCGAGTCATCTAAAAGAAGACCCAGATTCCGTACCTGTGAAGATCTAAAAGCCGATAAAGGTCCTAGGTCAAGATTTAGGGCTTTCATATTTTCTGATGGACCGAAAATAATCACCTCACATCACATCAATCACATCAAAAAAATTTTTTTGAGAGAGCCAGGATTTAACCTCGTCTAAGCAAGATGAAAGAGCAGTCATCGCCAATGGGTCATTCTTCCTAAAAGGTAAATAGATTTGCGTGTCGTCGGCATAAAAATGAAACGATACCCCGTGTTTTCTGCTGAGCTGAGCTTGCTCCCCTCACCCTAGAGAGTCACCTATGAGCGTCGCTCCCAGATTAAACTCCTATTTTTGGAGTTGGGCCTCCGATCCTTTGAGCTCCGGTTAGCAGTCAAACCAGGTTGCTGGGTCATCTTCTGCCTCCCTGGCGGGTTGCTTGTTGAGTGAGATAGCTGTGCTCTCCTCACCATGGAGGGTCTTGTGCGAGTACGCTGCTTTCTTCTGAGCTTCTGAGTCCCTCTCATTTGAGAATTGAATCCTTCGCTCTGTGAGCTCCGCTGGGTAGCATGTCAGGACTCTGCCTTCCTCTTAGGCTGCTCTCTTGGTGAGCTCAGCAGTGCTCTCCTCACCCTGGAGGGTTAGCTATAAGCAAGCTGCTTTCCAGTCAGGCGTTGGTGTCCCCATCTCGGTCTGAGCTGGGTGCTACGCCCCTTCTAGTTATGCATGAGCAGATGCTCTGGAGTCTGTTCTGTGAATGCTATGGTTGAGTTGGCGAAACTCCCATCACATGGAGAGTTTTTCTATGATATACGTTTTTTCAATTCACATGCACTCTAAGCACGCGTTCTTCCGCTGAATTAATTGTCACTCCCTGAGTGTGCCACAGTCACATGGGGTTCCTAGGCTTGTCTAAGCAACAGCTTCGGTTACCCCTTAGTAACAGTGTTTCTAAATCCATGCCACGCTGAGCTTCTGTGCACTTTCAAAAATCCACATTGTGGTAAGTGTGCACGCTAGGCATTCTGCGCACTTTCTAAAATCCTGTATGGTAAGGGTTACGTGCTGTCAGACTTGTTCCCTTTCTCGGAGTTGGTTTAGGCTCGGTTCTCACGTTGGGCTCCACTGAACTTATGTATCTCTGTTTATACATTTCTGAGCAGGGTGTTGCTACCAAAGATCTGTCGAGTCAGTTCTTTGAGCAGATTCATTCAGAACTGGCAGTAGCCCCCTGGATGGCAGGCCAGAGTCTGGTTTGGTTTTTTAGACACCTAGCTGTATCCCCTTAAAGATATCTCTTTCTTCTGATTCCAAGCCTTGAGCTCTGCCCTAGGCTTGGGCATCCCAGCCCAGCCTTTAACAGGTAAGTTCTTTTAGGGTATGCAGCTCAGGACCTTGGCCGAAGGGGTAATGTCACTGACAGCCGTCAAGGCGTCCTTGGGGCAATTCCCATGGCTATGGTAGAGTTGGTACTTAGTGCTAGCCATGGTTTCTGGCATGCACTTCCCTCAGCATGGTAGTTTGGGTATACCGTTCCCCAAAGCGACCTCTAGAGGACGCAGTTTGAAGTTCCCTCGGAAGGGAATGTCTCAGGTTACGTACTGAACCATGGTTCCCTAAGAAGGGAACGAGACACTGCGTCCACTAGTTCCCTTGCCATGCTTTGGACGCAAGCTTCAGACAAAGAAACGGATGACGTGTTCTCCCGGCGCCCTTTCATACTGTGATCGCGCCAGGTAATGACATCATAGGCTGTCGCCGGCCAATGTTATTGTCGTGTTTAGATGAATGCTTCCGACACCGGTCACGCTGAAGGCATTCCCCAAAGCGACCTCTAGAGGACGCAGTGTCTCGTTCCTTTCTCAGGGAACCATGGTTACATACGTAACTCGAGACGTTTTTCATTATTAATATAGTCAGTCTAATTCACTATATACAGTAGGGCCTACTCTAAACGGCCTGTCGTTCACTATGAAAGGCACTATGATCTCACCCTCTGTAGAAAGATGACTCCCTCCTGGGTCTCCTCGTCTGTGGTGATGTTGAACACACCTGGTGCATCTCCATCTATTATATAGTAGTCCATCTCTGCATTGAAGTCGATATCAGCATCTGCGGCTTTCAGTTTGGCCACCACTGACGGCACAGGCACCGACTCCAGCACTGAGTACTGATGCGACTCTACAGACACACAGACTCTTCATGTTAGACTAACATTAAAGGCGTCATGAACTGAGAAAGCAAAATTCCCTTGCTCTTTTGACAAATAAGAGGTCATTGTACTATAAAAAACATCCTGTAAATTTCAGAGCTCAAAACTTTCTCATTAGTCTAAAAACAGAAGGTAGTCTGCCAAAATGACAGCTTTTGGAATGTTCTACTCTATTATGTAATAGTGTGGATTAGGGATGTAACGGTATGAACATTTCTTATCACGATTGGAAAAGCTGTTTCCCGTAAACTCTGTGGACAATGCAGTATTGCGATTAAGAACACTTCCTTTAGGTATTACATGCAGTGAAGATGAAAACAAAATGCCATCGAATCATTTCTGAAGACAGTCAGATCCTTCAGAGGTACATTCATATAATTAATTCAATAATATATTCATTTGTATAATTCCCTTAGCACTCTTTTAAAACCTCCCAGCTTTTCCGCCCTGTTTTCACTCAAAACGAAACTACTCTGCTGCTGTGCGCACGTGAGACTGTTTCTTAAAACTGTGCTTTATGCTGGACAGTATTTATTTATCGCGAGTTGTTCAAAGCGCGGTAATCTAATACTGTTTTAATGATAATTAAAAGATGAAAAGGTAATACTAACCGCGGGGAATTTTATCATGATTTATCATCAAACCGGTAATCGTTACATCCCTAGTGTGGATAAGTGCCTCCTATGCAGAAAAAGACCAATGCCTCGACATCACTGCCTGTTTAACCCCGCCCATCGATTCTACGTCACTTCCTGTTTAGCCCTGCCCACCGATTCTACACCGCTGCCTATTTTGCCCTGCCCATCGATTCTACAATCCACCATGCCTATTCAAACAGAGCGATCTGATGTGGGGGGGGACAGAAACAGGGCAGAAAATACCCTATTACTTCAAAATTATGATGTTTTTTGATGTAAAAATCTTGATAACAGAGAACAGTACAAAATAAAAAAATACATAAAAAAACAAAGGCAGTTCATGACCCCTTTAACACACGAAAATCAAACATACCAAACCTGTCAAGAACCTGTCAGTGTCCAGGTCATAAATCAAAGGAAATAATTACAAAATGTAATTTTGCATAATGAAAATGCAGCAGATTACTTCATTTATTATTTCTGCTTGGTTTTGGGATGTGGGTCTGTTTCCATGGGGCTGACCCAAAACAAAAAGGAGGCTGAAACACAACTTATGGACATATACTTTAATTAGCAATATTAAACACAGCCATTTATTTATAAGAAATATTGCCAGAGGAATGTCTATTCGGTTTACAAGTTTTCTCTTTTCAGGAGAGATTTCAATTCCTTTTTAATCTAAATTCTCAAAAAATGAAAATAATATGTGTGGGTCAGTATAATCACACAATCTCAGTTTTCTCTCAGATGGATTACTAAATGCTGATGTGAGACTGTAGCGAACTCATGAGAGCTGAGGTGAGATGAAGAGCGTCATTAGCAGATCTCTCATGTATCTTCAGCATTCGTGTCACTCTCATGGAGAACTGCCATGTAATCGCTGTAATTACTTTTTAATTTACCATGGAATAGAAGCTTCTAGCAGACCAAACCTTTGCGGTCACACCCTAACCTTGATTTCACCTCTCTTTTTCTCCTTGTGATTGCTTTTACCTCCATCCATCTACCTCTTTCTTTCTTTTTCATTTTCTTTGTCCTCCATTATTCTCTCTTATGCAGTGCGCGCGCCCAAAGACAGTTGGACATAGTGGTGTATTAGAGGTAAAAAATCATATAAATACTGTTCGCTTTCTGGCACAAACCGATCGTTTCGTGTCTTAGGACATCAATGTGTCGTCACGAGCCGCAGAGTTTAATTTGGATTTGTCTGTGCATGTTTTTTTTTACTCTCATAGATTTTGTTACCATTGCCATGCATTATACGACTGATAGACTGCAACGGTTAAAGTTAAAAATCATCATATGTGTTCTACTGAAGAAACAAAGTCACCTACATCTGGGATGCCCTGGGGGTAAGCAGATAAACATCAAATTTTCATTTTTGGGTGAACTATCCCTTTAACATGTTATTTATTATTATTATTTTTTTGTTTGTTTTACCTTTATTTAACCAGGAAGTCTCATTGAGATTTAAAATCTATAATATTTAAACATCCTCTCAACAAAAACAATCACAAGCTTCCAATACCACTCTCTTTATGATGCCTTTAAATTCACCAATAGACACAAATTTATCTAGTTTTAGATCTTTTTGTTAATTATTTCATGCCCAGGGTGCATAATATGAAAATGCAGTTTTCCCCAGTTCTTTATAAACTCGAGGTACATTAAAAAGCAAACACTTGGAAGAGTGTAGCTGGTAATTGCCAGAACAAAGACAAAGAAGAGTGCAGAGATAAGCTGGAAGTTTACCTAACATTGCTTTATATACTGAACAAAATTATAAACGCAACACTTTTGTTTTTGCCCCCATATTTTATAGTGGCCTTTTATTGTGGCCAGCCTTAGGCACACCTGTGCAATAATCATGCTGTCTAATCAGCATCTTGATATTGCCACACCTGTGAAGTGGATGGATTATCTCGGCAAAGGAGAAGTGCTCACTAACACAGATTTAGACAGATTTGTGAACAATATTTGAGAGAAATAGGCCTTTTGTGTACATAGAAAAAGTCTTGAATCTTTGAGTTCAGCTCATGAAAAACGGAGGCAAAAACAAAAGTGTTGCGTTTATAATTGTGTTCAGTGCAGTGTATATATATATAAATAAAAAAGTGACGACATGCTATATAAATATATAAAATGATTTGTGAATAATTAGCTCTCAAACCAAATATAGTTCCTATGTTAGCAATATGTACATTGAACAAAAGTTTATCATCAATCCAAATGACCAAGTACTTGTAAGAAGTAACCTTTCAATAATTTTACCAACAGATGTAAAAATACTAAGATTATCAAGTACTTGTGACTGAGCTTTTGAAAAAACCATAAACTTTGTTTTCTGTGAATTTAAAACAAATTTTTAATTAAATTAAACTAACCAGAGCATCTTCCAGCGACTGAAATTCATGCAATCTGAAGCTCTTTCACCGCCTGTGTTATAGATGGAGCAATTGTATAAATAATAGTATCATCAGCATAAAAATGTTTTTTTTTTTTGCTTGAATGTCCTTACCCAAATCATTTATATAAATAGAAAACAAAATAGGTTCCAAAATGGAACCCTGGGGGACCCCTTTAGATATATCAAGAAAGTCTGATTTGAGATCCTCCACATGAACACACTGAGTCCGATCTACCAAATAATTTCTAAACCATTTCAATGTCCCTGGTCCGAAACCAGCACTGCTAAGTTTGTTTAGCAACAATTCATGATTCACTGAATCAAACACCTTGGATAAAGCCACAAATAAGGCAGCGCAGTGCTGTTTTTTATCCAGGGTACCAATAATATAATTTAACACTACCGTAGCAGCAGTAATTTTACTATGGCCAGTTCTAAAACCAGATTGAAAAGAGTTTAAAATATTATTATCCAATAAAAAATGTTTTAACTGTAAATTTACCTAAGATTCAAGAATCTTGGCCAAAGTTGAGAGTTTGGAGATGGGACGATAGTTGTTCATGTCTGAGGGATCATGACCTTTAAATAATGGGAGAACATAAGCAGTTTTCCAAATTTTAGGTAAATAACTCAATAGAAGACTCAAATTAAAAATATGAGTAACTGGCTCAGCAATAACATCCACTGCCACCTTTAAAAGATAAGGGTCTAAGTTATCTGGGCCTACAGAAGTTTTGTTATCAATGCCTTTCAATGCTTTACAAACTTGATTTACTGAAACAGGTTTAAAAACAAACACATCCAGATTTCCGGTCGCTGGTGTAATCACAGAACATGGGGCAGTTGTATTTGCATTTAAATAGTCAAATACAGACCCAGCATGTATAAAGTGTTTATTTAACTGGTTGATCATAGTGACTTTATTGTTTATTTTATCTAAGTAAACCTGAATATATTCAGGAAGGCTAGAGGCTACATGAGTCACTGACATGGATTTTATTAATTTCCAAAATTTTGAAGGATTATTTAAATTCTCTGAGAATAAAACTCTGATTTAGACTTCCTAATCGTCAATGTGCACTTATTCCTTAGTGTTTTGAATGTAGACCAATCAGCAGGGGTGTTTGAAAATTTGGCTTGTACCCATGATTTATTTCTTAAATTAATTAATTAATTCTTAAAGACTATCTGAAAATCAGGGATTGTCCCTACCACTGATCCTGAACTTCTTAATGGGAACATGGTTATTAGAGATGGACTGAAAAATTGATTGAAAATATTCCCATGCCAGTTCAACATCCTGTATTAGAGTTACTCTTCTAAGATCACTATGGTATAAATCATGCAAAAAAGCTTGCTCCTCAAATTTTTTAAAATATCTTTTAAAAATAAAACGGGGTTTTACCTTAGGGATTTTTGTATCCCGGACACAAGCAATTAAACAATGACCACTAATATCATTACAGAATATGCCAGTTGAAGTAAATTTATGAGCAGCATTCGTTATGATTAGATCCAGTAAGGTAGATTTATGTTGCACTTTAGGATTTAGCCTTGTCGGTGCATTAATTAGTTGCGCAAGGCTTAAGGAGTCACACAATTCTTTAAAACAATCTGAGGTCCCTGAGAGTCAGTCCCAATTTAAATCACCCATAAGGATGAACTCGGAGTCATTTAACTCATGTAAAATATCTGAAAAAAAAAGCTTTGAGAGCATCCTTTGTAGCAGACGGAGGTCTATAACAGCCAACCACAGTGATATTAGACACTTTCGAAACACCCACTTTGATGGCCAAAACCTCAAACTGTTTAGCTCTAGTAACTGACAAAGTTACAGAGTTAACAAGCTTAGATTTAACATAGATGGCCACCCCACCTCCTTTGCCCACCCGATCAGTTCTGTAGACTTTATAGCCATCAATATAAATTAAATCAACAGTGATCGATTTCTTAAGCCAAGTTTCAGAAAGAACAATTATGTCAGCGTTTGTCGTATTTACCCAAATCTTAATCATATCCAATTTAGGAACCAAACTTCTAACATTATACATTTAAACCCAAGGCCTGTTCTACTTTTAAAATCTGAGGGAGTGGGTAAACAATGCATAGATGTAATAGGCCCAGGATTTGGCTGAACATTTCCAGATAACATCAATAAGAGCATTATCATACATCGTAATTTTAGGTTAACAGGAAAAGATTTATCAGGACCCCCATCAACGGCAAACTGAAAAAAAAGAGTCCTTTGTCTCGATAAAATAGTCATTTAACACCATAAGATTCTGAAGATACAAAATCTAATTTACATACACTTGGGAGTAAAAAAATTTCAGTTTATGAGGCAGGTTGATTGACTGATGATATAGCTCTAGAATTTTCGTCGGTGAGGTCGAGAGTTGTCTAAAGTGTAGCAAATACAACCAGGGTTCACTCTCCTTATTGTGTCCATTTAATTCATTTGATCCCTGGTTGAAAAAAATGAGCATCAGGAATATAAGAAAACACATGATGCCAACTTATATGCTGATGTGTTAAGGGTAAATCAGGTAGCCAAGTGGATTTCAGACTGACAATTTAAACAATTGAAAAGGGGAGATCTATAGACCCGAACAAACTCAGTCACAGTGCTATACCCAAGGTCCACAGCTTTAACAATAAATATGCTACTGGGCCTGGAAAAACCCAGCAGCAAAATTGATAAAAACACCAAACAATCACCCACCACATGAATTTATTCTTGTTTAGTGTTTAAAAATTATGGTGCTCCTACATAATCCAATAATGGGTTTATATTTGGTTGAGTTGATATGGGTTGATCCAACAATACTGCAAATAATTTTAGCCAAATTTAAAAGTACTCTAAAAGACCTACTCGAAACTCATGGTTTGTTTGTTTGTTTTTAAGTTTTCCTGTACATTTCTGCCATATGTACATTAACTGACAGTCACCACTGATAAGCTACTACTAAATATATTGTAGAAACTTTTTTCTATAAAGTTGCTTTGCAACGATTTGTATTGTGAAAAGCGCTGTACAAATAAACTTAAATTGAATTGAAACTTGAATTGAATTGAACTCTATATGGCTAAACTGTGGGTCATTCTTCATTGCTAAACAGAATTCATTATTGTTTTCTTATGAAATTTTACAAAAGCAAACATTGTATAATAAGGTGACCAGATGTGCCACTTCCCGGGGAAACGTTCTGCCCAGAATTTCTAAATTGCCGTAAAAGTACAGTGAGAGCGATTCGAAAGCATGGAGCTGTCTGCTCTGCTCTCTATCGCTCTCGTGGTACTTTGATGTCATACAATGATCGACCGGCGCAGCGCAAACAGCCAAACCCTGGTTATTTTAGGCAATTTAGAAATTCTGGGCAGAACGTGTCCCCAGGAAGTGGCATGTCTGGTCACCTTATTATACAGTATAATGCTGCTTGTTAGTGTTTTTTAGGTCATTGTATTTTTATTTTTTTTGCGGCAAACAAGTTATACGTGCTACATGTGGCATAAACAATTAGTGTTCTGACTCTATTTTTGGCATAGTAAAAAAAAAAAACTTAATTCAACTAGCGATTTAGCTTAGCTTTGTGTAGGAGTGTCCCATGTGTTGGTCACCACCTATCTTCGACCAATTCACAAGCATTAAGTGATTAAATACTATGACTCTTTCTGTACACTACTGTCCAATAGTTCAACATTCCAATTAATTGGAATAGTTAAGATTATTTTTTTAATATTTTTGAAAGAAGTCTTTGTTTCATCAATAAATGGTTATCTTTATATAATCAATTCAGCTCATGAAAATTTTGTTTCTGTTTCTAAGTATTCTATGTTGGACTTTCAAGATCATTAAACATATTAAACCAGTGTCATACAAGTGCATCTGCCCACCGAGGAAAATGCCCGGTACACCAGATTACCAGTCCAGCCCTGTCTGTAAAATCATGTTTAAATGGGCGCCTATAGTCCGAGACAAATAACGTATACAATATACAATACAGTACATTGAATTGAATTCTACTACCACCACTTCAGAAGATTTGGTTTACACAACATCTAGAGTCCAGAATCTCACATAGATTTAGAAGATGTGAAAAGCGCTGTACAAATAAACTTAACTTGACTTGACTTGACATAGCAAGTAAGCTGTGCTTCTATCAGCCTGAAGTTTAGTAGACCGGGAGGGGTACGGACCTGAGGAATGTTTTTGGGTGCTTGCTGAGGATATTCTGGATGAGGTAGAGCTAGATGGAGATGAGCAGGATCTGTAACATCTTCAGCTCACTCACCTTTGTATGCCTGCTTTTGCTGCTTAGAAGTCTGCCAGTTCACTTGTCTCTTAAATTGTAGAAATACTCTATTCACATTGTAGTAATAATCTATTCACAGACCTATTTGTTACCCCTAGTAAATTTATTCCATATACATCTGATAATAGGGGAGGCTACTGAGATAAAGTGAGGAATATTCATACGACAGCATGGCAGCCATCACCACAAGAGGAGCGACATTTAATAGAGCAAAATAGCTTTCTCTAGAACACTGATGTGACTGGAGTTTTTATCTTATCTGAGATGATTTTAGTTCATTTCTGTAGGTCTAAAACTATAGCTGTGATTCAAGTGCTCTTTTCCAACTGTACATGAAAATCATTACATTTCAATATAAAATGCACATTAGCTTGTGCATGACAAAAAAAGACAAAAATTCAACAATCAATGAACTGATGATTTGAATTCAACAAATAATGAACTGAAGTCTCATAAAAAATATAAATGGGTGTTTGTACACAGTCACATTAATAAACGTATTACTTTGCAAGAGTTACTAAAATGTGACACTACTCTGCCAAACTACTTTTTCTATGCTACTTCTATTTCTTATTTCAGAAAATATTACAGTGAGCACATCTAACATGAATGCCTCTGAAGTGCGCGTGCAGTCAGCGGATGCTTGTGGTGCGGGGGAAAAAAACAAGAATTAAACAAGACTTAAAATAGACTGACTTTCTTTACTTTGTGTGTGTGTGTGTGATTAGATTATCGCATTTGTTTATATACACAAGATTAGATTATTACATTAATTCACTTATCTGTAATCATGCTTGTTATAATATTACAAATTATAGTGATCTAGGACTTGTTGTACACTATTACAAACTGGGAAAAGTAGCATTTAAAAAGTATTATTCAAAACAGTTGAGCTACTGCGAGACTGCTGAAAAACAGTCAAACAAGAACAGTATATCTGTAAAACAAATACTGAAAAATAAAGCGTTGGTGCAGAAGATCCTGTTCATTACTGTATTACATGTAATAATAAATGTTACTGTAACAAAAGTACTCAACAACAGATTTGTGTGGACACCGTTACACGGAATTGACATACAAACTGTTTTAAATTTATTTTAAACCTCTTAAATAAATTTTTTTATCATTTTCAAAGTTTTTAAATTCCTTGTTTTATTGTTGTGATTTTTTTTTTCCCCTTTTCTTTTACGTAAAGCACTTTGAATTACCATTGTGTATGAAATGTGCTATATAAATAAACTTGCCTTGCCTACATTCTACAAATAAAGATATCATATTGGTACAAAGTATAAGGTATCATATTCATACTCAGTCTAAAAAAATGGTGTGTAACGATTCACTCGTTTTCTCGATGCATCGATTACAAACCCTGACGATGCATATGCATCAATCTTGAAACATGGATTTTTGAATCGTGAATCGTTGATTTTGGCCAGCAATCAATTTAGAATGCTAAGAATCGAATGAATCGCAATTTATATAGCGATTCAGTACTTTAAAATATATACACATTAAATTACTCCAAGCATGAATTAATGGAGACCTTAAACAGCGCCTTGTTCGTGCCTCACATCTCTCCTTTATGCGCTTCACTATTTACCGCCTGTCACAGGATTGCGCTCGAGCTCCGTTTGTAGCTCTCACGTTTTCTGACCAGCCAAATTGAGCCAATATGTAATCTCTTCTTAGTACTCGTGGCCAGTACTGCTAAAGTAAAGTAGTTTTACTTTTCTGTAGTTTTTCAATGGCTCTCGGTCATACCATTGGCATTACCTGAGCAGTTGAAGACTGCGCATTTGGACGGAGCCAAAACAATGTCAGTGTCTAAAAGCATACGCACAGTTCCATTGAATGATAAATGACTTAATAAGTTAATGTCGTTAAATCGAATGCACGAAGGAAACTGTTAAAATAACCACAGCATTAACAACAACCTTGAAATAAGAGCGTGAGGTTTATCTGTCACTCAGATGCGTGAAAGTTACGTTCGTCATTATAGCAAACATAGGGTGCATTTTCTTCAGACTCATCTTCATTCACCGATAGAGAGGAAAAGTTGAATGCTGTAGCATTTTATTTTATGAAAATAAAGAAGCTCACATCATGCAAAAGTGTGACAAAATGTTACCCTATACATTCACACTATGCTACACAATAGTTAACATGAAATAATACTTTTAAATCTTTTTTTTTTAATGACACATACCCTAGTGAAAAATAAATATACTAAATTGTATTTGAAATAAATTTATTTCATGCTACATATACTACAAATACATTTACATATTTAGGTGCTAAATAAAAATACCCTACAATTGTACTTTTAGTATACTAAACTGGTATACGTCTGCTAAATTGGAACAACTAATTTTGCACATAATGCTCTTTAATCGTGAGGAAGTAGTGTTAAAGTCCACTACTAAATATATACTGAAGTAGCCTACATTTGATTGTGCAAGTATACTTCAGGTACACTATCACAATATCTTGCATTTAAAGACTGATATTATTCAAACATCATACAATCCTTATTAATAGTGACATTAAAACACATTTTAAGCTTAATATTAAGAAATGTGCATTGTGCACAAGAAGTACTCCAACTAAAGTGCAATTATAGTTTTTATATCAGTAAGTTTTGAGCGATATGTCAGTAAATGTATTAATAGATTTGAACTATACTTCTGATTCTGATTCTGACTCCATAAAGGCTGCAGTGTAATTCGCCCTCGAATATAAGTATATAAAGAATTTAGGGGAATCATTTTAATAATCCTGTGATTGCACTTAAAGAATGCAGAATCGAATCATTAATCGAATCGCATCGAATTTAACTGTGAATCGTTCTTGAATCGAATCGAATCCCTATGAATGGTGAATCGAATTGATTCACTATTTACCCAAAGATTCACAGCCCTAGTATCAATACATCCACAACTATGAACTCTCAGTGTGATTTCAGTCTGTCATATTCTTCTTTTCCCAGACTGGTGAATCGGTGTTTGACACTAATGGCTTGCTCTAGTGGGCTTCCACACATGCTATCATTCTGTAGGTGCTCCACCAGTTATATTTGTGTGCACTAAAGTCTTGACAACAGTTTTCCTCCTCACAGGTGTGAATTATCACAATTGCAGATACTTAATTTAATGAAAATACACCTGGTCCTAAATTACACTTTACTCTGGCCCTAAATGACAACTTTTTTGCATCAAACTTTTTGATGCTATCAGAACTTGTTCCACTCCACTGTCAGTCCCACAATCCCCTGTGTGAGCTTGTCTCTCAGCCCCCATAGAGAATGAATTGGAAACGCTTGTTCAGCTCTGCTCTCTCCACACTACTGAACACTGAGGGTGAAACTAGACTTAGAGTCTGTAAAACAATCATAACGGATAAAAATAGGCCTTGACCGGAATGTTACAACTCAGTCCATCAGATTCATGATAACAATGAATATCTGAATGATGTTTCAGTGATAAAATAAACACCAAAATGATTTTCCCCCCCTCATTTGTACAGGGAAATGTATTCCATTAAGCATATTTAGTAATTGTCTGGTGGTAGGGCATGATGATGATTTTGTACCAGGCACGTCTGCATGTACAGCTACATTCAGCCAGATCACCTCCAAATGTGCTTTCAGCAATTCAATCATTAAATAAATCACAATGTATTTAGTGTGTATTTAATGTGGTCAAGAGTTAATGACAGGTGTAAAGGGGGATTTCTTAAATTGATTTCTTAAAAGAGAGGTACAATTCACAGCCTAATGACAAAAAAAGTATTCACTACTAATATGCAGCATTTGTGTCATTTCCAATCATGCCTCTGCAATATTATAAAACTCATCCGATGTCAAACCTCAGCTGAATCAAAAGGAAAAAATCCATGAAAGATGAACAATGCATCAGATACAACAGCAAATTACATGCACACGTGTTGGTTACCACCACAAACATGCTCAAAGAATAATGAGATGGTCCTCTCCCTCAGGAAAGAAAATGTAACAAGCAGACCAACAGCCTCCTGTCTGAGATTCACACCCAGAGTGCTTTGCAGGTGGCAGCTGGAATCGCAGTAGGATGCTGGGTAATGAGACTGCTGCAGGTACAGTATGAACACATATTCACACACACAAACAAATGTGCAAACACACACACACCACAAACTGAAGCACCCTCACAGCAAGTCAACATTCAGAAGAAATATTTTCATTTGTTTCTGTTTCTGCTATGTCCCCTGAGGTAATTTAGTGTTTGCTAAGGCAAGCATCATTATTACTTTTGTTCATATTTGAGGTTTAACAGAGACTCTGAATATATTCAGCAGACTGCAGTGCCCATTAAGCTAGAGTTCTATGTATTGATTTTAGCTCTGCTTTTAATACAATGAAGATACACATTCCCTTGCAGACACTAATTGATTTAAGAGTTAATGGTAGCCTCATAATTTATCAGATTTTCTTTCCAATCGTCCACAAAGACTATGGCCCTGGTTTACTAAAGGCTTGCCTACATAAAAACATGGGCACTAATGTGGCCTACAGAGGATATTGGGTTCCATGCACATGAAACAGTGTGTCGTAATCAAATTAGTTTAATTGTGCAAGGGCATTTTTTTGGACCCCAAGACCCAATAATTTACACTGATCTTATACGTAGCATTTCTGCAGTCCAATTGATGGACATCCAGGATTACACTTTTGTTGAGCTTGAGATATGGACCTGTAAAAAAAGGGCAGTGATGTAACACAACGAGTGAAGAAATCCACCAATGAAATCATCTTTCTAGCTTTGATTTAATAAATAAATAAAAAAATAAAAAAAATAAACCACTCTAGTACCCAGACCGCCACAGCAAGCACACAGCAGCACTCTGTCAACATAGCTGCTCTTTATCGCTCTTTCTGAACAGATGAAGTACTGTGTGTCATTGATATATTTGGCTCAAGAACTCTGTTCCACTCTATAATTCATCTTTGAATGTAAGAACAAGTCTTGGCACATCCTGTCAAAAAAGGGTGCCAACTCCTGACATATAATGCAGCACACATCACACAAGACATATGGGTTATTTTTAAGGTTAATTTTTGGAGCATATGTCCCCATTCACTTTCCTTGGATGAAAAAGCAAACTTTCTGCTTGACCAAAAACACAGTCCAAAATCCAAAATTTAAAAAAAAATAAAAAAATTTAAACATTAACAACCCAGATACGAAATAAATTTGCAGTTAGGTTAATCAATTTAAATAAATACATTTAAAGGTAAGGTTACCTGTCTTGGGCTCCACAGAGAAGTAAGGGTGTCCATGTATGATGCTGTACACGACTCTGGCACTATTGCCGTAAGTGGGGTCATCTGCATCTGTCGCTGTCACCTGAACCACCATGGTGCCTGTGCATCCAGGAAATATGCAAAACAAAATCCTAGTGAGTTTAACTTAAATATGACCCATTCATTTCAGGTCTTGGAATCTCTACTAACAAGCTGATGAGCTAAATCAGGTGTGTTTAATTAGGAAGAGTTTGAAAATGTATAGTGTTAGTGTTCCTCCAGGAACACTGATCTAGATGTTCCCTCATTCTCTTGCTTGCATAATTGTGTATTTAGCAGTGGTCACAAGAGTAACTTCCGTAGCTGTTATATCCTGAGTTAGAGTTGCATTTTGAGTTGCACTAGGTGTTGTTGTTTTTAAAAGCATCCGACTACAGCACCAAAGAACAAAAAGGAAAGCAGTGTTTTACAAGTAGGTAATAGCAGGTAAAAGTGCACCACCCAATAAATAAAGGTCCCTTTCAAATGGGAACCTGCTCTGTGTCTGATGCTACGTCTGTGACGTCACTACCTGTGCAGCTGTAAGTATAAAAGGGCACCTATGGTACAGGCCATTAGCTTTTTTGTCTTCAGGAGACATTTGTTTGTACATGCGTGACAAATGCTACTAGTGGAGCGCGTTTGACGCCTCGAGAAAGCTGGGTGTGCTAATTATGATGCAACTGTGGGACTGACTGAAGGATAATAGTAAGAAGCTTTTGTTCTTGTTTGATTCTCACGCGAGGGATAGTAGTCAGTGTTTGCACAAGCACATTCGGCTCTTGAGGGAGTTAAATGCATGCTGTGTGATGTGGATTTGGTGAGAAGCTCCACCTATCCTTAATTTTCTCTTGAGGGATAAGAGTTGAGCACCTACTCCCGGTTGTTCAGGTCCCCGCTCCTGCCAAGAGAACTGCGAGGCGTGATGGATCACGGGGATTGTAGGCATATCATAAGAGGAGTCTGATGGAAAGTGCTTTCCCTTTCAGAACTCCTCTTGTTACCTATAATTCTTTCATACAGGTTTCTACAAGAAGGAAAGAAACTATTCCTTTCTAAAAGAATAATGTGGAATATGTAATTCTGAGGTATTAGATGCAGAGGGAGTTGAGGCATATATTATTGATAAATTAGCCCGCTATATAAACGTAAAAGGAACCGACTCATGCAAGCTGCTGGATCCGGATGTTCTTTCTTTGATATCTTCCAATCCAGCAGACAGTGCTCTACTGGCATCAAGTCAGGAGGAGCAGGCTAAAGAGAGCGAAACAGCAAATGAGTCCTCCCAGCCTGCCTGTCTCACGTATGAGGAGCGATTTAAGTCTCTACATAACTGCCTGTTACCATGAGGCTTCCATTTCTTCCTGCTCTCCACACTGAGGTGGAGAGATCATGAAGAGATGTGGTGAGAACCATTTGTTTCAGCATGAAAATTACACAAATATACCAGAAATGCGTGAGCAGAGACATGAGTCGATGCCCCCCATTGAAGGGGCATATCTCTCAGTGGGGAAGGCATCGTCACTGAAGGCTCCAACCCTGCCATCCAAACCTCTGCGTGTTACACCCTGTTTAAATGGCAGGGCATACGTGGCAGTAGGTCAGGGCAGTGGCGCATTACACACAACGGCTCTGTTACAGGCATACCAGGCCAATCAGCTGAGAAATCTGTATCAGGGTCACGGCCTCTCCCCTGAACTGCTGGCTGTGCCGCACCGCAAATCTCGCTCTCTGGGCCACAGAGACAGACAGCTGCCACAGTCAGTTGATCAATGGCAGCGATGGTGGCCTTGGACAGACATCTGTGGCTGAACCTGGCTGAAATCAGGGAAAATTTAAAAAAAAAACTTTCTCCTCGATGTGTCGGTTTCTCCATCTTGTCTTTTCAGCACTGTTGAGACGGTGGTCAGGATGTTCGGAGAGGCAAATGCGACAGCAATGAAGTTGAAGCTGCCTCTCCCAGATATTCTCAGATAGTCTCTTGATAGTATTTAGGTTGCAGCTGCCTCCTCTTTTTGTGGAGTCCCCTAAGAAGAAAGCTCCTTTGGAGTGTTCAGGTTAAAGCTGCATCCCCCACTGGGAATTCCTAAGTAGAAAGCTCCCTGACAGTAATAAAGTTGAAGCTGCCTCCCTCAGATCCTTGAGTCCTTTAAGTAGGAAGCTCCTTCATAGTGTATAAGCTTCATCAAGCAGTGACAGCTCATGCATGATGAGATCCCCTTGGTGAGAGAGTCTTTAGGGTTGAGTGTAGAGTGGAATTCCCCTCTTACCCAAGGTCATCACGCCGAGTCCTCCGCTTCCCCAGGGCATTACATCTCCGAGCCCCGATGGGAAGTGGCCTTTTTTGCCTTATTAGCATTCCTTCCCATTGGCAAGCACCTTTGGGAGTACTGGTCAATGAAGATTCTACCTATAGTCAGCAGGGCATGAGCACCTTTCTATCGAGAAAGAGACAGTAAAAGGCTGGGGAATTTATTTCTTCCTGCTATATGGACCTCAATTGCCTGGGCCAGTAAGGAAGGGCGGAAGGTGTAAAAGCCAGAACTTTCCTTTAGGGCATGAAGGCGCCCTTTTACACTGACAGTCACACCGGTAGTGACATCACAGGCTATTGTCAGCGAATTATGTCACTTGTCAGACGCAGTGTCTCGTCCCCCTTCTCAGGGAACCAGGGTTACATTTGTACATTTGAGACGTTCTCTTGCTTAGATTGTATTTTACTAAATGAATTAAGCATGAAAATAAAAAAAAACACAAAACCATGTAGAAAGAACAGCAACTGGATTTGTCTAGAGAAAGACTTGTGGACATGAAGATAGTGGAGTTCTAACAGGTAATATGGGCTGTCACTTGTCAGACGCAGTGTCTCGTCCCCCTTCTCAGGGAACCAGGGTTACATTTGTACATTTGAGACGTTCTCTTGCTTAGATTGTATTTTACTAAATGAATTAAGCATGAAAATAAAAAAAAAACACAAAACCATGTAGAAAGAACAGCAACTGGATTTGTCTAGAGAAAGACTTGTGGACATGAAGATAGTGGAGTTCTAACAGGTAATATGGGCTACTCTGTATCCATTTTTCACAACAAGCAAAAGCCACTTGAAGCCAAACGTGCTAAAAACTGGAAGTGTTTGTTTAACATGAGCTCATGCAGTCTGCTTCAATAGGCTGTATTTGGAAGCCAATGCTATCATAGTATTAGAGTAATATTTAGTCTGTTTGGTTGTTTTCACCCTCATAGAGTAGGTCTCGAATCAAACACATTGCATGGGTGAAAGTCAATGGCATTCACATGGGGGAAAACAGTATGAGAACGTCATAGAGCAGTGGTTCTCAGTTTCAATCCTTGCGTACCATCACTCTGCACATTTTGCATGAATCTCTTATCACTTCAGACAAGATATTCCGCCATGATTCCAGTTCGAAGGGAACGTATATGTTCTATTTAAAGGGCATTAAAGTGTGTGAGACGTAAATTTAAATTGTATATACAGTATTTACAGAGGTATATTATGTCACAGTTCTCTAGTAAGTTTGGTCTGTGTGTGAAGACGCTGCAGGCCGAATATTCCAAAGTGAAGTTAACTTCAATGGAATTCCCATGCTCAGGGAGTAGGGAGCAATGAACACTGTATAGGGACCCTGTCAGTTGGAGCACAGTTCATGCATGGAGCGTTCTTCTAACGAGCTGATCTGAATCAGTTGTGTTAAACAAGAGAGACATGCAAAATATGCAGAGCAGGTGTGGGCGCGAGGATTGGAATTGAGAATCACTGTCACGTCACAGTGAATAGATGAAGTGTCATTCCATATTGATTTGGGCTTAATATAACATTTTACACTGTCTGAACTGGGAGTTTAAAATCATAAAACTGCTGCAGAGGAGACTACTAATGCTTTTAACCTGATTACCACATAACGCAAATATAGGAAGCAAATCCAACAACAGTTATATACTTTTGTGCACAAACTACATGAGTTTCTGATTCTGTCCTTTGTCAAAAAATCCTAAAAAAGATTCCAATAAGAAAATTGTTCTAATCAGAATTTCTATCATAACTTGGAACCATTCCAATGAGATTCTTGTAGGACTTGAGATTCCTATGATTGATTGATTGATTGATTGATTGATTGATCTTATCCATAGCAATGGTTCCAAAATTCTAATTAAAATCCTGTACAATTTTCTTTTTGGAATCAATTAGGATTTTTTGACAAGGGACGTCACTGCTTATGGATAATGTCCCTTTAACGATTTCTGATCTTGTTACATGCTTCTAATGTATTAGTACTGCAAGCAGGCTACAAGTTATTTTCTATGACCAGAGTTGATAGAGTTGATATGAAATTACACTGAATGTTTGCTGGACGAACAGATTAGTTGAAGGTAATCTTAATTATGCCTCATTTACTACTGGCATCTGATATAAGTAATTGTAATTAATTGTAATTATTTATATGCATTTCCCTTTTGGTCTAATTTGCTACAATATATACAAACAGACACAAAAAATCTTGGATTATTAATCCATCAGCAATGACATGCTTGCAACAATTTGAAGTCTTATTTGATCTGTCTAGTGTGCTATACATTCACCTGGAATGGCTTTGTGGTGCTTGAGTCAAAGCCTCTGCAGCTGTATGTCTAATCACTGTCTCTCTGTCATCTCTCATTTGTCCATCTTCATTCCAGAGAATGATCACAGTCTCAGGTTTCAAATCATTTTCTGTGTACAAGAAATGCATCTCTGGGGTTTGTAATCAGTTCTGTGCTCCAGGCAGCTGACTGTCATCTGACAGTAATGAAAATAAATATACCTCGACTAATTTCAGGAGATGACACTTTTTCATATTCCTCCACCAAACAGGAGCTGAAATTTGATCGTCATGGTCACTAAATCTCGTTTGCTTAGGATCAATAGTCTGGTTTCTGTTAGGTGTACATGAGAAGCAAAACAAAGACAGCATTATAAGTGTGAATTGTTTCTTATGCTTCTTCAGATTTGGCCTCTGTCCTGCCTTTACGGAGTAAATATAGTCTACAGAAATCATAGTTTTTAATGCACAAAGAATTATTTACTGATAAAGACTAAAGCAATAGTGTGATGTTACAATGAAAAATAACATTCACCAAAAAAGAAAAAAAAGAAAAAGAAAAATGCATGCAGAATACCATAGATACATGTGGGATTTAAAGTTAACATTTAAAGTTAACAAAAAAAAGTAATATTTTGTCTTTCCATAAAACAGAGCATATTCATTGTCTCACACATTTGCTGGAGTGATTGCATTGGTCTATTGTTACACCTGCTGCCCTGATCTCAACAGTCTGAAACAAAATCAACACTAAAAACGAGAGAAAGGATGCTTAAGCTGAACCGCATTGCATAGTTCTTTCATAAATCTTTAATCATGAAGTCATCACTAAATATTTGGATGGATCTTTGGTTTCTTCCGATCTGTGAACTTAGATGAGTTTGTCCAGATGACTGAAATGTAACATTACCTGCAGGTATTTTTATCCCAAACTTCCTGAATGTTTAGGATCTCGCACATGAATGAACTCAGAGGAGCAATCTCATGAAGACAAAACTCTTCCAGAGGGTGTGCAGGTGAGTCTAATTACTTCATTAAATTCATGATTTCCACTTAACTGAAGCCATTTATCAGTGTCACAGGGCTATGAATGTTTTAAACACATCTGCAAAACACTATCTCTGCCTCTGTCTGTCTAAAATTCTCAACAGAAAGACCCAGTTGAGTTGTTCATCAAGTAAAACTCATGATTTAATGAAGCCTCCATCCCCTCTGATTCACCTTTAGATTTTGAGATCAAATATCACACAGTTATTGCAACAAGAGGTTTCTGTCATTCATTTATGCTTCAGTGCAGAACTTTACAGTATGATAGCGCATGTGCCCTCAGTATACGTCTGCCATGTGACTGATCCAGACACACTGAGCTGCTGTTCGCTGTCGCAGCTTCTGACACCTTCTCTGGCACACTGTCACTCCAATCTACACTGGAAGTTTAATCCACGAACCCCATTCTGACGGGGTCCTCAGGCCAGGAGCATAAAGCTTCAGATTCCTCGAGGAGATTTGAGACATCAGCTATCTGAACCGTTGGCTTTGTTGCAGCTTCTGCCTCCATGCTTCTTTTTAGTGACATTGTTCTCTATTGCCATGTTTTTGTGTTTCTGAGAGTTCACTGGCAGTTTGTCATAAGACAGACTGATAGATATGACCCTGACATTCAGCCACTCACAATGCATCTTGGGAGTGAAAGCTAGGATGACCAGACGTCCTGTTTTTACCAGGACAGTGCCGTATTTCAGCTCGTTTTTTAGTGTCCTGACTTATTTTGAAAAAATCATGTTTTGTCCCATACTTCAAAATTTCTTTATGACTGGGTGATCAGAGCAAGTAGTAGAAGTGTTCTGTCATGAGAGAACAGCCTAATCAAAGGTAAGTAAGCTTGTCGTAGAACCAAATTACCATCCAATCACAATTCGTTATCAATTAACTTGGAGTAAGTGAAGGCGGGATAGATAGGCGGAATCACGCTGAATGAAAGACACACAGAAGCGCTGTCTCGATCACGTGCCCGCACGATCCCAGTTCTGCGATCAGTTCTGCCTGCGCCTTGTGTGTGTATATAGGCTATATATATATATATATATATATATAAATTTAGATATCATGAAATAAAATTTCTCATATCGTCTCACCAAATACTGTGCAACACAACTGTTTTCAACATTGCTAATAATCAGAAATGTTTCATGAGCAGCAAATCAGCATATTAGAATGATTTCTGAAGATCACGTGACACTGAAGACTGGAGTAATGATGCTGAAAATACAGCTGCGAATCACAAAAATACATTACAGTTTAACAGATATTCACATAGAAAACAGCTGTTTTTAATCAATCACAATTCGTTATCAATTAACTTGGAGTAAGTGAAGGCGGGATAGATAGGCGGAATCACGCTGAATGAAAGACACACAGAAGCGCTGTCTCGATCACGTGCCCGCACGATCCCAGTTCTGCGATCAGTTCTGCCTGCGCCTTAATTGTTAAATACACACACAGCTGTCAAAATGTCAATCGTGTGGAGTATCTCACGTAAATACAGTCGGTTACGGCTTAAGTGAATGTAAACAGGTGGGTGAAAACCGGATATGTGTCAGTATATTATATTAATTCGGTCTTAAAGTGACAGCAGCCTAATTAAATACCTGTCTGTGTCATTAATGTTAATCAAGCAACACAAATTTTTAAGTTCTCATATCGTCTCACCAAATACTGTGCAACACAACTGTTTTCAACATTGCTAATAATCAGAAATGTTTCATGAGCAGCAAATCAGCATATTAGAATGATTTCTGAAGATCACGTGACACTGAAGACTGGAGTAATGATGCTGAAAATACAGCTGCGAATCACAAAAATACATTACAGTTTAACAGATATTCACATAGAAAACAGCTGTTTTTAATTGTAATAACATTTCACGGTTTAATTTTTTTTTTTTATATATATATATAAAATAAATGCAGCCTTGGTGAGCAGAAGAGACTCTTTCAAAAACAAACTTTTGAACTGTAGTGCTTGGCTTTTTCAGATGTATTTTTAGAAATGGCGTTTTGAGAAAGTAACCACAAGCTTTACATGAAAAGCCAAAAAACTTTAATTGCCCCTTGTGGGATTAATAAAGTAGTTAACTTAAAGCTTTTGAAAAGGAGCAAAGATGAATTAAATGAACATACCGAGAGGAGACATTTCAGGAACTCCTGCAGTGTACGGCCCGTCCAGAAACTTAGGCTCGTTGTCATTAATGTCTTGGACCTTCACAATAAATTCAGACTCGTCCTCCATCGGAGCATTGGTTTCTCTGTCGACCGCTTGAGCGCGCAGAGTGTAATAACCCTGTTCCTCTCGGTCCAGGCGTTTGGTGGCATGGATGTCCCCTGTTTTCTCATCGATAGTGAAGATAGAGGAGGCTCCGTCTCCAGTCAACACGTACCTGACGTTTCCATCGGCCTTATCCACATCTGAATGTAGCTGTGAAGACATACATCACATAAAGAATTACAGACAACCAAAACTCACACTTCAGCTGCTATATGCTCTGAAATTTTGACTAAATTGGTACAATCAGTACAAAAAAATACAGTAAAGTACTATAAAACACATTTCAGAATTTAAAACTTGCATGCTAGTCCAAACAACCTTTTTGAAACCAAACTGCAAAGTGACACACTTACTTCATCTTTGTCTTTATGATGCAATACAGATGAATTTATCAATGCAAGACTGCCTGCACAGGTGTATATATATATGGAACACTAGTGGCATTTTGAAAACGGTGGGTGCTTTTTAACCTCTTTAGCTGATTTGCTCTTTCTCACGGGACGGCTGGGTTTAGGTAAGTCTAGTAAGTAAAATAATAAGTCAAATCTCAAATAACTGCCCTGATGACTTTTGTTCTACCCACATAAATGACAGAAGTACTTGCGCTGTCCAGTCTATAAAGACTGTGTCTGTTCCCCGAATAGTGAGGTCAAAATATCAATTTAATGTAGGATCTAGAAAAAATCTGGTCATGATTAAACCAGAAAAATGTAAAATAAATTAACAAAAACAATTCAGAACACCTGAGAAGAGATGATGCCAACCCCTCAGAGGACCTCAGATGATGCCAACCCTGAAACAAGATACAGAACTACCACATTTTGCTATTAGTTTGATTGCATCATATAATAATTTCTGTTATTGGTGTTCATCGTCTGTTTGATTATGTCTTTAATTGATTTTTCCATACATTTTTTGCCATATGTACATTAACTGACAATCACCACTGATAAGCTACCACTAAATATTGTAGAAACTTAATTTGCTGTAAAGTTGCTTTGCAATGATTTGTATCGTGAAAAGCGCTATACAAATAAACTTGAATTTAATTGAATTGAATTAGGGATGGGCTTAGGAAAGACCTTAGTGATTTTAGAAAATCAGGTAAAGTGTCCACCTGCCACCAAGATGCTGCAACACATAAGCAACCCGGTTCATTTCAAATCCTTATCTTTAATAAAGTATTGTTTTTACATATAAGGATAAAGACAGTTCTGTCACAAAATTATTTTGTTTTGTTTATACATTGGAGAATCAAGGCTGTTACAAATCAACTGCTGAAATAATCATTGAAAAGGTCTATACTGCACAATGAATTTTACATTTACATTGTGTCTGCACTTTCAATTCAATTCAAGTTTATTTGTATAGCGCTTTTCACGATACAAATCATTGCAAAGCAACTTTACAGCAAATTAAGTTTCTACAATATTTAGTGGTAGCTGATCAGTGGTGACTGTCAATTAATGTACATATGGCAGAAATGTACGGAAAAATCAATTAAAGACGTAATCAATTAAAGTCGTAATAAAACAGACGATGAACACTATTAACAGCAATTATTATTACCATAACACTTGGTTATGATAAAAGCATAATTCAGAACGCCGTAAAAATACAATGCAAAAGGAGTCTTTGATGATTCAGTTGCTGTGAGAGCTGTACGACAGAAGCTTCTCCTCCATCGCCATCCATTACAAACCAGCCTCTTGACTTCTGCCTAGTGTATTGCAGCATTTAATTTTTTGTTTGTTTTATTTATTTATTTATTTGCTAACTTTGGAAGTCTCCCTAAAGCAGGTATATGAAAAGGGTAACAAGACACAAGTTACTAGGGAATCATGAGGGGAAACAGGAGAATGAATGCAACTACAAAGTAAAAATACAAAAACACACAAGAGCAGTCAATACATGAGCGGTTTTCAGAATCAGAATCAAAAGAGCGTTATTACCAAGTATGTTTACACACACAAGGAATTTGACTTGACGACAGGAGCTTCCAGTGCAGAAGTACAGACATACTGTATTGCAGACATACATGATAGTGCAGACATACATAGGAATAACACAGTAGGGATGGAATATAACACTAATATAAGAAGAAAAAAAACGGAAATTAAATAATGTACTGTATACAGAATTAGAAGTATAGGAAAAAATGTAATTGTTTAGATAAATGTACATATATTTTATAAGTGTTCAGATATATTATTTACAAAGTGTGCAGTTTACAAGTGTACAAATTTTGGATTCTGTGTATAAATATGTCATTTGTGATGGACAATGTATCATTATGAAAGTTTAATTGTTCAGGCGGAATATAGCCTGTGGGAAAAAAACTGTTCTTGTGCCTGGCTGTTCTGGTGGTCAGTGCTCTGTAGCGCCGACCAGAAGGCAACCGTTGAAAGACAGAGTGGGCTGGGTTAGGTGTCCAAGGTGATTTTCTGAGCCCTTTTCCTCACTCTGGAGATTTAAAGATCTTGGAGGCTGGGCAGAGGGGCACCGATAATCCTCTCAGCAGTCCTGACTGTCCGCTGTAGTCTCTTGATGTCTGATTTTGTAGCTGAACCAAACCAGACAGTTATGGATGAACACAGGATAGTCTCAATGATGGCTGAGTAGAACTAGAAGTGCAGAGGACAGATTCAATGATGGCGGAGTAGAACTGTTTCAGCAGCTCCTGTGGCAGGTTGAATTTCCTCAGCTGGCGAAGGAAGTACAACCTCTGCTGGGCCTTTTTTGCAATGGAGTCTATGTGAGTGTCCCACTTCAGGTCCTGAGAGATGATGGTGCCCAGGAATCTGAATGACTCCACTGCATCCACAGTGCTGTTCATGATGGTGAGTGGTGGGAGTGCTGGGGGGTTTCTCCTGAAGTCCACGATCATCTCCTCAGTTTTGAGTGTGTTAAGCTCCAGGTTGTTAAGACTGCACCAGACAGCCAGCTCTTCGACCTCCTGTCTGTAAGCAGACTCGTCTCCGTCCTTGATGAGGCCGATGACTGTAGTGTCATCCGCAAACTTCAGGAGCTTGACAGAGGGGTCTTAGAGGTGCAGTCATTGGTGTAGAAGGAGAAAGGCAGTGGGGAGAGAACACAACCCCGAGGGGCGCCAGTGCTGATGGTGATAGTCCTGGATGTGAGTTTTCCCAGCCTCACTAGCTGCTGCCTGTCTGTCAGGAAGCTGGTGATCCACTGACAGATGGAGGAGGGCACAGAGAGCTGTGTGAGTTTGTCTAAGAGAAGGTCAGGCATGGTGGCACTGAAGGCCGAACTGAAGTCCACAAATAGGATCCTTGTGTAATGCCCAGGTCTGTCGAGGTGTTGCAGGATGTAATGCAGTCCCATATTGACTGCATCATCCACAGACCTGTTTGCTCTGTAGGCAAACTGAAGAGGATCCAGCAGGGGTCCAGTGATGTCCTTCAGGTAGGCCAGGACCAGTCGCTCAAATGACTTCATGACCACAGACATGAGAGCAACAGGTCTGTAGTCGTTAAGTCCAGTGATTTTGGGCTTTTTGGCAACCGGAATGATGGTGGAGCGTTTGAAGCAGCAGGGAACTTCACACAGCTCCAGAGATCTGTTGAAGATCTGTGTGAAGATGGGGGCCAGTTGGTCAGCACAGACTTTTAGACAGGCAACCATCATGAAACACCATCTGGGACTGAAGCTGTCCTAGATTTCTGCTTCCTGAAGACCCGGGTAGGTGAATGTGTGAAGTGCAGATCAGAGCGGATGGGGGGTGTCAGTCTGGCCTTTTCAAATCGGCAGTAAAATGCTTTCAGATCGTCAGCCAGTTGTTGATTCTCCACAGACTGTGGGGGTGGTGTCTTGTACATGATGATGTTTCTCAGGCCAGTCCATACCGACGCTGGATCGCTGGCTAAAAACTATTTTCTCAGCTTTTCAGAGTAGTTTTTATTAGCCACTCTGATCTCCTTTTTTAGTCTGTTCCTGGCCTGGTTATACAAGATTTTATCCCTACTTCTGTAAGCATCCTCTTTGGTGTGACGAAGCTGTTTGAGTTTCCAAGTAAACCACGGTTTATCATTATTAAATGATATGAATGTCCTGGTGGGGATGCACATATCCTCACAGAAACTGATATAAGAAGTTACAGTCTCTGTGAGCTCATCCAGATCGGTGGCTGCAGCTTCAAAAACACTCCAATCAGTGAGGTCGAAACAGGCTTGTAAGTCCAGGAGACCCACTGATCTGTCTCATCAGTTGATGGATCTCTCTTCTGACCATCTGATAATCTAAATCAGGGGTCTTAACCTTAAATACCTTTATTAAATACCTTAAATAAATAGCTACAGAATGTCTATTTGAAATGGTTGGCATCTGCTCCTAAAGATAAATGGTAGAATCCTCTCTGCTGTCAGATTAACATGATCCAGCACATGAAGGCCTCTCAGGACAACACTCAGTCAAGTCAAGTCAAGTTTATTTGTACAGCGCTTTTCACGATACAAATCATTGCAAAGCAACTTTACAGCAAATTAAGTTTCTACAATATTTAGTGGTAGCTTATCAGTGCTGACTGTCAGTTAATGTACATATGGCAGAAATGTACGGAAAAATCAATTTAAGACGTAATAAAACAGACGATGAACACTATTAACAGCAATTATTATATGATGCAATCAAACTTATAGCAAAATGTGGTAGTTCAGTCCCTGCCGGTATCCGCTGTCCAGCACAGAGACGTCAGATCATGATCACACATCACACTAACACACCGTTGCAGAGATAATAAAGAGCTGCGTGCTTCTCTTACTGCAGATGAAGCTTGTTATAGTCCGTTGTCTTTTCCTATAATAAACAATGCCACACTAAGATGCTGTAAATGCATTCAGCCCTGCAGGAGTCACATGTTTCTCTAACATGTCACTAATGCACATTTCTTTCATCTGTGATGATCATATAATGACCTTACAGACAAATCTCCCATATCTGCTCTTGCGCAGTTGAAAGGTGAATCTTCTTTTACCGAGCCAGGCAATCTGTATGTTTAAAGGTAATGATCAATCCAATTTGTCATTGCTAATCAAAAGACAAAATGTGATCTGTAATGGTGTTTTGTTTCATAATTTCTAAATTGCATCTTAACTCTTTCCCCGCCATTGTCTTTTACAAGAAAACGCTTCCCCGCCAAAGATGAGTTTTTTAAAACAGATTTTTTTTTTTGTTTAAAAGTAGAGGCTCTGATCTTTATTTTGGTGAAATGAAGGCATATGAAGGCATTCATTTGCCAGAAAACAAAGCCCTCCTTTTGCTGAAAAATAGTAGCAAAGTTAGCAAGTTAGAACATTAAAAATTTTACATTCATGATTAAATTTAAGAAAATTAGTTATCAAAACGGCTCTTTTGTATAAATTGAGTATAAAACTCCCCAGTTGCAGTTCTTCTTGGTTTATTAAAGTAGGACAGGATTTTAACTCAGGTCCCCCATTCACTAAACAGAAACTAAACCAACTATTGTCATGGGTGGCTGGCAGTACAAAGTGTATGAGGATGAAAGAGATAAGCAAAAACTGACTTTATTCCATTCAATCCAATAGGCAAGGAAAACACAGGAAACAAAATATCGCAACCACTTAATTCAGACGAGAACGGACCATGACTTAAGGAGACACAGAACTATATATAAAGGGAGTGTAATCAGGGAGAAGAGAAACAGTTGCAGGCTAATCAGAAACCAGAGAAACTAACTAGATGCTAAATGAATAAGGATGCCACTTGTGCCGCTTAAAAAAAAAAGAGAAAAAAGAGGTCCATGATGTTTTCTGTTTCTTCTAAAATACAGTATGTGCATTGTTTGGGTCCATAAACACTGCATTACATTATTTATAGAAGCATCAGCAGGTAGAGTAATTACTTATTCTTAGAAATGCATCTAACCCTATAATATAACAAGAAACCTGTCCTGAGATGTGAACTAGTTGAGAAAACAAGGTAATCTAAACATTTCAAAACCACCACAAAGATGAAATCCTGCTTCTAGACTGCCAAATGAGCTCACTGATCTGATCTGAAAGTCCAGAGATGATCAGAGTTACATTGCATTGCTCATTGTAATAGTCAAAATAGTAATTGAAATTTCCAGATACAAACATGTACACTCCAACTTTTGGGAGCTGAAAATCAGCCATTTTTGTGTCGGTCAGTGAACAGTCCATTAGTCATTTGAGTCTCCCGAAGGGTCTGAGTGAAAGCTCTTATTTGTTGTGTGCTAAAATCAATGTAAGGTAAGTGATGGCAAGGCAGGTTACGCTGGCTTTGGGAGCGTCAGTCAGCCTGGAACGGTCTACCATGTGAATCATAATTTGACAGTAGCTCTGACGCATCTGGTGATGGGGCCTTACAAATGCAAATGTGAAAATAGCTTCAGACAGCTTCGCTGAGGATAAGACAAGCTTCAGCGCTCACAGACCAATCAGCTTTACATCAAAGTCACAATTGATTCTTACATTTCTGATTATATATTTTCTGGAGCAGGGAAGACTTCACATCTGCGTCGAATCACAGAGAAAACACCATCGAGGGATTTGAGGTGTAAACAAAAGTTGAATGTGTGAAAAGCCTTTAATGTAGCCATTTAAAAAGTCATTAAAGTGCAGCATACAGTGTTTATATGAGAGAGAAAAAGAGAGGCTAAAGTCAGAAAAACTCTTACATGTCTGAATGTGTGTACAAACCATAATTTCCTGGTTATTTATTGTTGTTCATTAAAAACAAAAAAGTTTTGTATTCATGTATTTATTGATTGATTGATTGATTTTATTGTGTTTATATATTATATAATCATTATTTTGTTCATTGCTCATGTAAATGCCAATGGAAAATCTGTACAAGTCATGCCAAGAAAGCTCATTTGAACTGCATTGAAAGAGGTTTTGTCATTTGAACAGATTAACTGAGCTTTATTACATATACTTCACGTTTTTAAGTTGGAGCGCAAAACATTTGATCAGATGATACACTGAAAATGTTAATTTGTGTAAACTGATACATTTATACTAGAGTAGCATATACGTTATCATTAACAACGTAACTGTAAGAGCAGGGGATTGCTGGTATATTGAATAGTATCTAGCTAACTTCACTGACGTTAGTGTGGTGGATCAGTAAATGCCGGGAGAATGCTTTCAGCATAGTGTTCTAATGGGTCATGTGTAACCTGCATGTGTGTTTGCATATGTATTTTCTAAATAATGCCTTGGGTTTATCAGTAAACCTAACTCAAAGCACAACTGACAACCAGGCATTGGTCACAACCCAACAAGACAGTGATGGTAATTTAACCTATTAGAACTGCATAATTAAAATCTACTGGTGTCATTCACAGTGTTGGGGAGTAGTTAGCTACAAGTAGTGATGCTACTAATGTAACTACATTTGACAGCTTGACAGTAGCTCAGCTACTTTTAAAACAATGGTGCGTTTCCAGTAGCTAACTACTTTTTCCAGCAAATAGCGGTGTAGCATGACAATTGCTACATTCTGTTTTGTGAACCTGCAATGGACTGAAGCAGCCTCTGAAGCTGTCTCTTTAGGTCATATACTAAAATAGTGCATTACTGTCATATATTGCTCACCTCTGCAAGCGCTTTTAGTCGCCTATAACATGCATCTGAAAAAGCAACATGCGCTAAACATCTTCCCAAACTTAGTGAGAAGCCTTAATAAACCCTATGTCCAGCAAAAGAGAACATTTAATAACATGATTTTACTCTACAATACCAGTCAAGAGTTTGAAGTAACTTCATTTTCTGATCCAATGTGGCTACTTATCACAGAATGAGGCAGAAAATATATACTGTAATAAAGGCTATGTCAATTAGCAATGGATTATAAATTTACTTTATTATAAGGAAAATACCATATAAACCATGTATTGTCACAGTAGTGGATTTATTCTTTATGATTAATCAGTTCAAGTGTTTCTCTCATCTCTTTATTCAGCGATAGCTGGATGTCTTTGCCCATATTAGCGATTTCCCCTAATAATTGTTTAGTATTGTTGTTTCAAATATTTTACTTAAAGCATTCCTCATAAATGCTTATTCAGTTATATAATATACGTTGTTACGTAAAAAAGTAGTTTCAATGTAGCTAGCTTTTTGTCTGTTAACTTGTAGTGTAGCTAGCTACTTTTTCAGAAGGGTAGCTTGACTGTAGCTTAACTACTTTAACTTACAAGTAGCTTGAAGCAAAAAAAAGCTACCGTTTCAGAGTAGCTTCCCCAACATTGGTCATTCATCATTTATTTCTGTCTTTATTTTTAAAGCAGTGTTTTGCATGAGCAATCCATCTGAAAACAGCAGGACAGGGAGGGCATCAGTGGCAAGTCAGGATCAAGGTAAGTGTAGACCAAATGGATAAAACTTCTGGTTCTAACAGGATAGCATTCATTACATAAACAGAGTAATTTTATGTGTTGTCTACGATTAATGGAGTGTATGATATCCAGTCATCAAAGTTTGAGCGGCTGTACTCCTTCGTCTGAATAAAGTCAATGGGAGACTCCAAAACATTGAAGACCTTCTAAGGACTAACATGTGTTCTGAACCACTCGAAGAAGGAGAGATTCTTGAAAAGCCCTGTAACACACCAAGGGAACTGGAAGATTAGTGCAACAAGTTAAAGGATCCGGCCTACAAAAAGAGAGTGGTTAGTATTTGAAGAATGTTATAGTTTGCACCTGGAACACACTGTCATGTGTGTTCTTGTTCTTCCGTCTGTATGTGGTCTTTGGTGAGGTGGGTGGTGTAGTGGGATAAAACACCAAAGCAACCCTGTTGTTTTCCATATTATTTAAAGTAATTATGCACACATTTTTATATTTCTCAGTTCAGATATTGCTGTTAGTGTTGTGTGTGTGCAGCATTTATTTTCAGATCAATTGGCTGAGAGTCTGTCAGAAGAGTATTGAGAAAAGTGGGAGAAAATGCTCTGTGGGCCCAGTGCAGTTTGAAAGGCCACAAAGAACAGAAGAAGATCCAGGAAATGGGAGCTTTAGCGTGAGTTTTACTGGGAAGACTTCATGCTACGTCATACATTACATTTATATCTAGCCAAGCATCACTCGACACTAAACAGACGGAGTGCAATAGATTAATAGCGCAATAATTCTGAGTAAAATATACATTCTGCTAAAATATTTGTTGTTGGACATTAAATGTGACATGTAGAATTGTATTCCTACATATGAGTATTTTTATGATAGCAGTAACTAAATCAAATGTAAGGTGGCTAATACAGCCCTAATTACTAGCTCAAATGAGTTAATGTGTGTTCCTCTTATCAGTTAAAATGTAGTCTGATTTCTATTATTTATTTTCATTTTTAATTTAGTGATTTTAACTTTTAATTTAGTGTTTTTAATGCTTTAATGAGCAATTTTAGATTGTAATCGTTTAATGTTCTACTAATAACCATAAAAGGTACAGCTGTCATAAAACCCGAGAAAGGCTACATGGATAGAAACTGCTGATCAACTGAATGCGCAAGTAGCAACTATGTTAAAATGTTTTCATATATCTTTAAAAAAAAAAGTCATTACATTTTGGGCACAATACATTAAATACAGATGGTTGTAGCCTGTATTTTTTATTTATTCAATTTATGCAAGTTGCATTTTCTGTATACTTTTATTTTTGGACTGATAATAAAGTCAAATAATTGTATGTGAGAGAGTCAGTGGTAATATCAATGCGTTCCTATTGGTCAGTGATAGAGGAGCTGAGCTTAGCCTGCTCCTGACCAGGGCTGCGTTTCCCGATAACGCTTTCTCTTAGCGTGCTATGAAGAAAATAAAAAGTATGCCTTAACTAAAGGTGTACCATTTTTAGGCATGTTCCCCAAACTATACCTTAGGAGGTTGCTTAAGAAATACCTTCTTACGTGCAACGTTACCAGGCGCTGTCCATGGCGGTGGTGCTGAACTGGTTGATATCAATGGCTCGAGAATTGATTATTCATTCTATGCACGGGCTGCTTCACTGTGTTATGTGAGAAAACAGTGTTCTTTATAAAAGAAGTATTGATTTTATATAAAGACATTGGACTCGTTCCTGTTAGAACGCAATGAACTTTCGTGAAACTTTTACATCAAATCAGGGAAGAAAACCAAGAAAGAAAAATATGCCCAGAGCACCTACCAATGGTCACCACATAAAATACAAGGGGAAAAACCCTACATGAAACACTGCTTAATAATATAACAGCTATTAACAGAAGAGAAAGAGAGAGAGAGAGAGAGAAATACCTTGGGCCTACACAAGTTCAACAGAAAAACATTGTGGTAAGAGTGCTTTCCAACAAGAAGCACTTCAGAAATAGTTGAAACTGCATTTATCAGGACTCAAGGGAGCTAAAAAAAATAATGCAAATATCAAACTAAATCCAACACTGGATATTTTATATAATTTTGAAATAAGTGTGTGAAACCGTAACCTCATGCTCAAACATGAGCTATTTTATGCCTTCACTGGCCTTTGAATGGTTCATTAATATTATCATAACGTATTTTCCATAGTGTCTTCATTTACTCCACAACAAGGGTGTCACCGCGTCTAGATGGTGTGCCCATGTATAGCCCAAAAAAAAACTGGACGTTTTGAATGTTTAAAAAAATGGTAACACTTTAGAATAGGGAACACTTATTCACTATTAACTACGACTTTTCCCTCAATAAATTCCTAATGTGCTACTTATTAATAGTTTGTAAGGTAGTTGTTAAGTTTAGGTATTGGGTAGGATTAGGGATGTAGAATAAGGTCATGTAGAATAAGGCATTAATA
>NW_015625638.1:39555-68807 GCF_001515625.1 Sinocyclocheilus rhinocerous | reverse complement strand
TGTGTTCACTGCTGTGTGTGTGCACTTTGGATGGGTTAAATGCAGCGCATTAATTCCAAGTATGGGTCACCATACTTGGCCACATGTCACGTCACTTTCACGGTCACTTTCACGGTCACTTTTTCACTTTCATAAGCAACTAGTTTAAAGTGTTACCAAAAAAAACATTCAGAAATAACGTTTTCATGACTTAATGGGAATGTTAGCAAAACATTCTAAGAACTTATTTTTGTTATCTGGGAATGGGTATAAGCATAATTTCAATCCACTGTTTCTGCTTTCTTTTAAGTAAAGTTTGCAACATGCGGAGGAATCTTTCTTGGCATATTTTTAGATATGAAAGGCAAGCAAAGCCCTGCTGAGTCGCCTGACTTCGCCTAAGCGTGTGTTCACAGGACACTCTGCATTTGCCAGTAATTAAAACACAGCACAGACACATGTACTAGATGCACATCTGTTAGCACTGCAACACAGCTCAATGTTTTTCAGCATCTCGTGCGGAGACTGCTGCATTTTTAAGATGACGTTTGTTTCGCCACAATACAGCTCTCTTCTTATTGGAAAAAGTAGCTTGATACTGGAAAAGCTGTACTGTTTCGAAAACTGCTTTCACACTACTGAAAAAATGTAGAGACACTAATAATATTAAATATTACACCAATAATGTACAAATCCCTTGTTTATATTGAGAAAATCTACAGGTTTTACACTCAGCAGGTGAGTCTGAATTCAAATAAAACTGGAACATGAATTTATACTGAAATATATGAATTGTGATAACAGCAAATTTTGAAACCTCAAGTCTTAAATTTAATTTAATTTATAATGCACCAATTAAAACAGCAGTGCTGTACAACGCAGACTGTACTTGCATAACAATAATTCGTCTCATGTGTCAGAACAGAAGAAAGACACAGGAGCACACATAAACGTCACATCCTTTCGATTTTCCTCACAAAAATGTCCCAAAAACAGTCCTTCACATAAAAATCAGTCTACACATTTTCATAGACAACCTAGGACGTCAGAGAAGTTCTCGTTTTTTAAGGCAATAAAAAAGCAATTAAAAACATGAAAATTCATACACATTGACCCTTTAATTGAAAGCCAAAGTGAAAAGAATTTAAAAGGATATATGTGGTCTCCCCTCGCTTTCAATTCAGTTCTAGTATATATTGATCGGTTGATCGGAGGATCTCTGAGGATTCTGCATGGATAACAGGCCCGTGAGGTAAGAAGTCTCTAAACCAAAAAGTGGTATTTTATACTCAATTCTAAAATGAACTGGTAGCCATTGAAGGGAAGAACAAACAGCGTAATCTGGTCGTGCTTACAGGTGGCTCACATCAGTCTAGCTGCAGCATTCTGGACCATTTGCAGTCTAGTAAGAGGACCATTATTAATTCCTATTTAGAGGGAATCACAGCTGAGCTAAGATAAAGCACTGATAACCTTCTCAAAATCCTTAACAGACAGGAAAGGTTTTACCTCAGATAAAAGTCTAAACTGAAAGAAACTCGTTTTAATGACTTCATTAATCTGTTTATCGAACCACTGCCATACTGAAAGCCCAGATATTTACTGGTGATTTAAGTCAAATACTCAGACCCAACATTTTCTCGGAAGGGCCAAACATAATCCGTTTTGCATTATTGAGACCAAAAACATTTAATGACATCCATGCTTTCACATAATTTAAACAGGCCATCAGGCAAATACCACTTTTTATATAATTGTAGGAATAAAACGTAATTTAGAAATAGGCCTGGAGTTAGGAGTAAAAAAAAAAAAAGTATTGTGTCATGATGATGATGATTATTATTATGATTATTATTATTATTAAGAGGCTGAACACCTGCAGGATTAAAATACCCTGGAACAGATCCTGTTATTAACCTTTTATTTATTATTGACAACAAAGTAGGACCTATAGTGTTTATAATTTGTTTCAAGAAGTGCATCAGAATAACATCTTGAGTCACACACCGGTTTCTCAATGTTGTATCGGATCTCTGCAACGCCATTCACAAAAACCTTGAAGAAATGGTGACATAATACAGATCTGTGATTCCCAGCCCTGTTCCTAGAGGCAGCCCAACAGCACACATATGGCATATTTCTTTACTATATAATAGGCAAAAAATGGTAAGTCACAAAAGTAGTATGTCTGAATTCACAGTACTCATAAAATGGGGGCAAAATGTACCGGATGACCGACACTTCTGAAGTGACCTACTAACACTAGATTCTGAAATGTGGGACTTTACCATACCATGAGGTCACGCATAACAAATGTAGTACACCCAGATGACATTCATACTATATAGAGCATACATGTTCAGCAGTCATGAAGTAATTACTTATTCAAAATAAGTACCTACACAAGCTAGTATGTGATTTTGAATGCAGCCATAAAGAGTCTCTTGACATTTTCTAAGACACCTGGAGTTTGTCCTTCTACCATTTACGTAATGATCTTCTGCACAGATATCTTAAAAAATGGATAACATCATTTAACACAGGGACTGATTTGGGTTTAGCATGTTTCTTCTTAAGAGGAGCAAGAGAATGTAAGATCTTTGCACAAGAGGAGTTAAAAGCATTAACATGTTCCTCGATATTTTGATGAGATCAAGTCTAAACGGATTGTAATGCCTCTTCATATACAGCAGTTCATATGCAACACTCTCTTTGATGTAGAGCTAGATGTACTGCAGAGAAGAATGGACAACATACATGGATATCAAAGTCCCTAACAAGTATTATTTTATCATAATTAGGAACAATTTCCCCTTCAAAGTGCATAAATTAATACATTCCTTGTTAAATTTGAGGGGCCAAAACGCCACCGCATATACTGCAGGATTTACGAGATCCAGTAAAAACTGCAGTTCAAAACTTCGACTGACCTCCATCTACATGAGAGAAAAGCCAATCTTACACCCTCATCCACATATATCAAGGCCAAACCTATCGGTGCCAATCGTAATCCAGCAGCAAAACACTGACTTACTGTGAAACAAAACGCAGGACATTAGATATCACAGATTCACTCTCTAAAGATGAAGTGACTGAGAAAATGAGTGATCGCTGTGAGAGTCTGGAATTATAGACAGAATCTTTCAACCAGCACCAGGATACAAAGTGATCCGACTCTCATTTCTGCAGAGAAAATCCAGACTGGCCCTGTGTTCCCAGAGCAGCAGCGAAGATTCCCTGATATTCCTCCCTGCTTTCCTTAATGTATGTAAGACGCTTTAAACGTAAAATGTGTACATTTTTGGATGTTACAATATTGTCTACAGGTCAACCTGTGTTGCACAGTATCAATGAATTAAATATTTGATTTGAGTAGCCCTTTCTAAGCTTAATAAGAATATTAGATGAAGGTTTTTTTTTGAGTGCCTCTCAAACATCTGAAACAGTTCCTTTAACAATGCCATTTGTGTAAAAATAGTTGTCTGTGAAGTTCTGCAGATGTCTGTGGGTTGTTATTACATGTTTATCCAGGCACATATCTATCCGCTTTCTTTCATCTAATCTCAGTTTCTGGCATGATGCCATTGCTAACAGGTTAGCCTGAGGGATGTCAGCGCCTAAAAAATAATATAAATGCAAATGACACATTGTACCGCTATTCTGCCTCTGAAAACATCCGCTCTGAAACTGCACTCGCTCACGTTCCTTCCTCTCATGTACAGTTTTTGTCTCTCGCTCTGCTTCTGTCTGAAGCGTTTCAGCTGTCAACTTTCAGCTCTATCATCTCGCAGGCAAACAGGAAAAAAGGTCACAGATATTGCCTCTGAGGTGCCCATTACAGGAGAGAGAACGGGAAAAGAGCTTTGGTGTTGTGCTCTATAATTCTTTGAAGAGGAAGTCTATTCATGTTCTCCATTTGTGATTCCACTTGCACAAACAATGCACTTCTCTGCATATGACGCAATGATGAAATTTGCCAATGGTTTGTACCGCTGGCAATGACACACTTCTATGATGCAAAGCTGTTTCAAGTGAGGTAGTGAAGATGAAGAACAGAACAGTGGAATGAGGCTAATTAAACACGTGCCAAACGAAGTGACTTCACATCAGTGTCACTGGTGAAAGTGATGAAGAATGATGCTTTATACACAACTAGTTATCTACTCCTTTGGCTATTGTTATAAGACTGCAAGAGAAACATGACATTTAATAAAGTTGTGCTAATAATGTTTATCTGTACAATCATTGTGCTGTTGGTTCGATTACCATGATCCCAAAATAGCCATCTGAGAGTCAACATCTTCACGTTAAACCTGAACTATATTATTGAAAGACAAGCAGAAATATACTGCAACAGTCTGGGGGAAAATCGACTAAGAATCAATCGCTGTTTTTTTACAGTATCTGTGCTAGTTTAGAAACTGATTCACTAAATTAATTTCAAAGACCAGGTAATGGCACAAACTCCAGCATTCTCAAGCATTCCAGATGTTGAGCTGATTGACAGGATTTGTGGCATAATGCTGATTACAGCAGAAACTATTGTTAGAGCCATAAAGAACATTTGTGATATTTTTTCTAAGAGTGATTGTTATTTGATATACAGTATGCATATTTTGTGATATTTGTATTGTATACATGACTTCCATAGGTCAGTTTCGATGTCATATGTAATAGGTATGCATAAGTGACCGTTGAAAGTTTGAACTGTAAGAAGAAGGAAGGGGCTTGGTGTTAGACCAGGGGTCTGCAACCTTCAATGTCAAAAGAGCCATTTTGGCCCCTTTCCCACCGAATAAAATTCACGTGGAGCCACAAAATATTTGATCCCCGAATAAAGATAACACGGCATATAACTAAAGTGTTATATTCAGTTATGTTACAGGGCAGGGGAGTAGCAATCATTTCAGAAGTAAGGGGGACAGAAATGTCAAATGTAATAACAATAATAATAATAATAATAATAATAATAATAATAATAATAATAATAATAATAATAATAATAGGCCTAATAATATTTATGTATGTCTAATTGACAAAAAAAAAAAAACTTTATCCCTTACTTTTACTTGGCAAATAAATAAAATACACTGCTGTACAATAACCAATAATTTGTCTTCGATAATATTTTTGATATATATTTTACTAATGACAATTTTATGGTTATGATTGTATAATCAGTGTAATAGTTTATATAATACAAACACTTTTTCCATTTTTATCACCGAATAATGCAGAAAATTTATTTTATAGCTTCTGTACTGTAATTAATGCTATGTCAATTACCACTGTATCATTCATATGAAAGACTTGAAAAACACACATAAACCATATATTGTTGCAATCGTTTATTGTCTTCACGTTTCATCAGTTAAGGTTTAAGCTTGTTATTCAGCTTAGCTACAGCGATAGCGGGATGCCTATGTCCATACTAGGGATTTCCTGGCGTCAAAAGTTACTTCTATCATATGAGTCCGTTTTGGACTTTCTGTACGAGAGCGCCCTCCAGCTTCGAGTATGAATGAAACCTACAGTGCATGAGAGTGTTCAGCGCTCCGTGATGTCCACATCATTTTGGATAAGAATAAAACTTATCCAAAACGACGTGCCTATCGTGTCTCTTTTCATTTAAATCTAGATTTATTCACATTGGCCCTTGAAAACCTCTACATGAACACACTTGCCGGAGAAAAAGTGCATGGGAAGAGTTTAGGTTTTATTAGAAGTCAGGGGGACTCCTCCCCCGCGTATTGTACACCCATGCTACAGGGAGCCACTGCAGAGGGATGAAAGAGTTGCCAGCCCCTGTGTTAGACAGACCTTTGACCGTTTTTTGAAACCATATTTAATTTGAAGCTTGAAGAAGTGTAAATAGTTCTTAAGTTTGATTTTTGTTGTATCCTGACAAACAAAGTAAACTGTTACACCGCACGTTTTGGGTTTATGCATCAAATCCTTTGTGCCGATCCCCTATGGAAATGGTGGAGAACAGAAAGGAATAGATCGCCATTACACCTATTCTGATTTTCTCATTTTTTTAAAAAGCAGAAATGTATAGACATTACATTTATGCACAATGGAAGGTGGCTGTGAAAATAAATCTGCATCGTTAATCTTTTTGATCTTTCATTCAAAAAATTCTGAGAATTCTAACCATTTATTGAAATAAAACTATTGAAAGTAGAGGCAAACTCACATTATGAAATAAATGTTTTTCTTCAGTGCATGTTGGCCTCAATTATTGGCACCCCTACAAAATCTAATAAGTAAAATAATTCTTAATTATATTCCCATTCATATGTAAATTTTTCCGCACACCAGGGTGACTAGGAGCATGAAATTGTCCAGCCATGATCTCTGTTCCACAGGATTATAAATATGAAGAACACAAATTCCCTTAATCATCCATTACAAAGAGTAAAACCAAAGAGTATAGTTCTCATGTACAGAACAAGATTGTTGAGCTTCACAAAATAGAAAGTGGCTGTAAGAAAAGAGCTAAAGAATTGAAAATCCCCGTTTCCTCCATCAGGGCAATAATTAAGAGGTTCCAATCAACTAAAGATGTTACAGATCTGTCTGGAAGAGGACGTGTGTCTATATCGTCCTAATGCACGCTGAGGAGGAGACTTTGAGTGGCCAAAGACTCAAAGTACATCACCACATTTTGTTCAGGAGGGTTTCAAGAAAAAATCTAGAAAAGAAATTGCCCTCGTCCAAAAAAAAATCTCCAACATATTAAGTTGTCAGACACGACTGGAACTTCAAATGGGACTGGCTTCTGTGGTCAGATGAAACTAAAGAAAGAGCTTTTTGGCAGAAACCCACCAGATGGGTTTAGTACAAACTGGGATAAAAAGTAGCCCATGTTCACGGTTAAATATACTATAAATATAAATCTATATCTATCTATCTATCTCATTTCTCATCTGAAACTGGTAACCTTTACACCTCTCTAAATTTAGCCAGTGCTCAGACTGTTTACCTGTGTCTGCTAGTTGACATTTGTTGAAAGTGGCCTTTAGTAAAATAGATTGCAAAGTCGTGAACAGCCTGAGTGATGAGACTATGTAATGTGTGTGTGTGTTACCCACATTTATCAGACAGCCTTCTCTTCAACCTTCTTCTGAAGTTCCAATATACAATCCCAAAACTACTGGAGCGGAGGGAGAGTGAATGAGGAGGAATCAAATCTCCTCTGTGTGATTGCCGGATGTGATCAGGTGAACGAGTCCCGTGACGGCTGTGATCTTGATGAGAGGAGTACCACAAAGGGTCTTGGCAGAGATAGATTCAGCTAGAGGAAAAACAGGAATACCCCAGTGTTTAGCCAGTTCTATGTCCATGAAATCCCCCTCCGCTCCCGAGTCGATAAGAGCTGCCACTGGGTGGGTGACCCCCTCTGACTGAAGCACAGCCAGGAGAGTAGTCCGGCCACCAGAGGGCAGTAGAGCAGCAGTCATGCTTACCGTGCGCGACCTCTCTCCAGAAGGAGGTTACCTCTTGTGGCAGCAACCATATGCCCCGCCTCCCCGCAAGAGACACAACCCATGGGCGATCCGATGCCGCCGTTCCCGGGCCGTGAGATGAGCATGGCCAATCTGCATGGGTTCCACTTCAGAGAAACCAAACCGTGGTGTCGTGGCGCCCCTAGCGCCGGGTGGCAGATCAAAGCTCTCATGCCTGATTTCCATGCTGCGGTGTTGCGACCTGAGCACCAAGCGGAAATCCACCCAAGTGGCGAGTTCGACCAACCCATCGAGTGAGGGAGGCAGCTCCAGGGAGAAGATCTCGTCCTTTATTTGCTCAGCCAGTCCATGGAGGAAGTGGTCCCACAACGCCATGCTGTTCCAGCCGTTAGACGCGGCAAGCGTGCGGAACTCGATGGCGTAATCTGACACCGTTCTGGTTCCCTGTCTCAGTAGCCATAGTGCTCGTGCTGCCTCATTACCCAGAGCTGATCGGTCAAAGACCTTCCGTAGCTCTTGGGAGAAGTTAGTGTAGGAACTGCAGCACTCATGCTTGCTGTCCCACGTCGCCGTGCCCCACTCTCTGGCGATACCGGCCAGGTGCATCAAAACAAACCACCATGTGTAGCTGACAGAGACAGAACACGGGTGAAAAGCAGGAATGAGTCGGTGAGAGGTGCCGACCATGACAGAAATGAGCAGCTCTCATACAGACAGACAGTCTGACAACAGACAGTACTAAAAACAAACACTTCAGATAAAACGCACCGCTAAATGTGACTTTTATTATAATGGGTGTATGTAAATAAGTTTACTAAAATTCAAAAGTTATAATATTTTTTTTTATAGTATTGTTAAATTCCCCAGGAATTTACTCACAATATATTTTAATAGCGGCATCAGTATATTGGTATCAGAGATAATAACCTTCATTTATAGGCCTCAGTTAACAATGCTACTACATAAAAATGTGTACAACAATTTGGATATTAAAATATTAAACGTTTTATTGTTATCAAAGATATATCTCAGTAAAGTGATTTAGTTTTTTTTATCTTTCCTTAAAAACACTCCAAGTTGTTCCTAAATATAAACAGCTAGTCCACCGCATTTGTCGTGATCTCTCATATACTTTATATCCATTAACAATGTGCTCCAAATTACTAATAGTTGAATCCAGATGTTTCAGACAATGCTAAAACTTTATTATTTTTGCAACAGCTATTCTAAAAATTTTATTACTATACCTATGTTCAAATGAGCCATGTTTAATCTTTTTCTTGGTAAACTTCAGAGATCTCATGACAGGTTAATACAAACAAACAGTAGATTTGTGAGGAGAGCAATCATGTTTGTTTTCTGAAATGAAATAAAACTGAACACCTCAATAGTGCAATAAATCAAAGTAAACACAACAGCCTCCTGAACATCCACAAACAAAAGTTTTTGCTCAGATCAAGAGTTCAGAAAGGCCATAAGTTAACCAACATTCTTCAAAAAGGTCTCTTCAATATAATGGAAAATAAAATTATATTAAGTAAAATGAAATAGTCAAACCCTGCTTGTACTGGATGTGCTGGTTTTAGACTCATGTGCTCATCTCATATATAAAACACCTGCAACACACAACTAGCTGCCGATGCTCTCATATTCAAGTAGCCTCAGTGACAAGTGTGGTCAATGAAGACCTAGTGCTTTCAATAGCCTGTAGATGGCAATATCACTCATTTTCTAACAGAAATAAACTGCTGCAGAAAAAGTTACATGCAAAATGTAATGAGCGACTGTATTATTCACTACAAATGTAGTGGAATGAAGTGATTGAATACTTTGGTTCTGATGTTACAATCAGCCTTCCTGTTTTAAATCATAATGTAAACGATAACATTGAGTGAACAGCAACGCCAGTGTTGTGACGTATCTGCTGTAATACATCTCAATTATCGGGAAAGTTGTACTGAAGCTCGTATCCCAGTAAAGAGTCTATCGATGCCCCTGGAAATGTGTTTCTTTGCCCTTCAAAAAACTTGCTTTGTTGAACAATTCAAACCTAGATGCCAGTGACAGACATAACAGAGTTTTCCAGTATTTTGGTGCAGATGTGTGAATAGTATCTTACAGATAAAAAGACAGAAAGCTGTTGCTTGTGTCAGCAGCAGATATGGTAGATTTACCAAGACAGCAGTTCACTGTGTTCAGTGTGTGAAAGCGGATGACAGAATTTCCTGCTTTGTGAATTTTTTCGCATGAAAAAATATTAAATATATGAATCAATATTAAAGCTACCAACACTGGTGTTTTGTGTAAGTCATAGAGTTGTTCTCATAGTAGCAGAAGTGCAGTAGTCCTGGAGTAAGACGGAAACTTTGCCTCCTCACTTCAGAAGTCCACCACAAACTACTGGCTTGCATGAGTGAACAATTAACACACAGGTGAGGAGCAATGAGAAAAACAGGGGTGCCGCTACAACATCGGTGTTATTCTATATACATACTGTACTCTCTCTCTCTCTCTCTCTCTCTCTCTCTCTCTCTCTCTCTCTCTCTCTCGCACACACACACACTCTAAATCAGTGCTTCTCAACCCTGTCCTGGAGACTCACCACTGCACATGTGTTTCTCCCTCATCATTCACCAATGATCTGATGTGTGTGTTAGAAGAGGCAGACAGTGGTGGACGGTTGAGAAGGGGATTCTGTGGCACAAGAAGCAGTTCCTAAATCATCTCCCAGAGGTGCAATTACTCCACACCTCTGCAGTGAGCGGGCTGAACACTAGATCAGGGGTTCCCAGCCACGTTCCTGGAGAACAGTTCCAGCACTGCACATTACACCTGTCTCCCTAATCAAACACACCTGTTTCAGATCATCAGCTCATTAGGAGAGAGCTCCATGAACTGAACCGAGTGTGTCAGAAACACACAAAGGCTGCGTCCGAAATGGCATACTTCCCTATTATATAGTATGCAAAAAGCAGTAGGCGAGCGAATAAGTATGTTTGAATCCTCAGTATTCATAAAAGAGTAGACAAAAATTGCACTAATTCTCACGAGATTCGGATGTACGCATACTTCATTTGCGTTCTAATATACCTACTTACCTACTATATAGTAGTGAAAAAGAGTACGTGAAGAAAGAAGAATGATCGAAACCGCAGTATTCATAAAAGAGTAGGCGAGAAAACCCCGGATGTCTTACTGCTTCAGCCCAGATTCTGAAGTGTTCATCGATGGACACTTTTCTATCCCAGAAGCCCACGGGAGAGGATACGTCATCATTGAACGTGATGGAGAACAGCGACGAGGGTGTTTACAAATGTGAGTATTATAAATTAAAAACATGGTTCCCTGTGTTAAAATCATATTTGTTGAGCTACTATATAGTAAACTGTTGATTTGCTTAAGGTGTAAGATGCTTGACAGTAACGTTACAGTATATTTGTGATTTTTTTTTTCTGTGAAAACACTTTTATTATGTATAGCGAACAGGGGAGCTCCAGTAAGCACACATACGTCTTCAAAGTGCATTTACATAAACCTTATACAGTACATCTTAAAGATTATTAAATGTCTATTTAATATGAGACAGGAAAATATTCTAAAGGAATTGCATATGAGCACATCACAACATGAACAGACATCTGAGTGAGTGATGTATGTGTGCTATTATGTAGAATTCACTGTCAACACTGCTTACATTAGATGAATGTAAGTAATGTAAATAAACAAATCTACATAGAGTAACTAAACATAAGTTATCTATTTCATTTGTCCATTAGTATTGTTGATAAATTGAGGAACATTTGTGTTGGATAAAAAGTGAGTTAACACATCAGCAGCTACCTCAACATGTAAATGCAGCATTGAGCAGATAATGAGATAGGGTGACTGGAGGTGAGATAAGATCCATCCTTGTCTGGATGTTACAGGGACAGATGAGACACACGTGTGTTTATCCTTTGTGGTGGAGCAGGACCTGCAAGGAAAGGTGACGGCGGCATTTGTGGAAAAAAAGGGAAAACCTGAAACAAAAATATAAATTGAGATAATTTTGTTACTTCTAATACAGAAATCAAATGACATCATTCTGTTAAAATGACTGCTTGTGTATTGTGTTTGTGCATCTTTGCAGGATCTGAAATGTCTGCAGACTGGTCATCTAGAGAAACACCAAAAGACACTGAGGATGTGAGTTTGGTCAAGTTTGTTCTGCTGGTTTCTGTTCATACAATATCAGTCAATGAAACCCGAGTTTCAGAAGCTTCAAAAGTATCATCAAATAAAGTCCTGAAGCTTCTGAAAGTCAGGTTCTATTGACTGATATTGTATGAACACAAACCAGCAGGACAAACTTGACCAAACTCACCTATTGTGTTCAGAAAAATACAAAACAAAAACACACAGCATGGAGTCAAGTAAATAATGACTGAACTTATGTTTAGATGAACTAACCCTTTAAAGCCCCAAATAGAAATCGTATGAAATATAAGCATTTATATTATAGTAGTACCTTGAAGAAATAAACTTTAAGAAATAAGCAGCTTTATTAAGAGTTTGTGCCCAAGACATAAAAAAAACATTTACAAAAATCGCATTTACATTTATTCATTTGGCAGAGACTTTTATCTGAAGTGACTCACAGTGCTCTTATTACAGGGACCCCAATCCCTCTGAAACAACCTGGAGTAAAGAGGCTTGCTCTAGGACACAACCAGTGGTGACGACTGTGGAGATCGATCCAGCAAGCTTCTGCTTTCCTGATCACTACACCACAAAAGTAATGAAGCTGTATCAAAAATTAGCATGCAACTGTAAACATATAAAATTAAATTTGGCAAGAAATGGAATGCTAAAAACATGAGATGTAAAGCGTTGTACTCTGTGTAAATGTTTTAAATGTAGTGGTATTCATGGAGAGCATCACAGAGATGTTTGGAGCAGACACAGCGATAGCCAGATTGTCCCGCATGTGTTCTCCTGCTGTTGTTCAAGATTGTGTGGTTCAGGAGCGTCATCGTGGTCTTCCTCATCCTCTCTGTGCACTCAGGCAATGATAGCCTCGATGTCCCTTTCCCATCCATGATCAGATTCAGTCTGACTGCAGCAGTGAGGGTCGTGATGGACGGCAGAGACAGCTGAAGGTGGACACGGTGGTCAGCTGCAGAACTGTCTCAGCTGTGTTGAGATGCAGTAGATGTGGGCTCACCGTCTGTAAATACATGATTGTCAGAACAATGTTTGAATAAAGCTTTGTTTCATGTGTCGATGACTTGTATTTATTTATTGTCATGGTTACTTTTATTTATTATTTTACTCATTTATTCATGTTTCCTGTTGTTGTCAGTAAATAAAATATAGCCTAATTGGGCAACACTTTATAATAACTTTCATTAATAAATCATTAGCAAACATTATGTAATGTTTAACGGATCATTAGTTAATATATATTCACATATCTAGAGAGGTGAAATGATGTGCTTGTTAATGTTTACTAATAAATGTATTAAGCATTACCTAATAATTAACATTTCATGTAAATTAAAATGCTTACAAATGTCATTAAACTTCTAATTCATATGATCATGCACATCTTGAAAACAATATACAATGATTAAAAGCTTTTGTTAATGCACAACACTTGCTGCTATTGAGATGTGATACGGGTAAGGTTAGGCTCAGGTTTGGTGGTATGGGTTGGTTTAAGGGTTGGGTAAGTGGTCAACGGTGTACAGAAGCCAATTTGATTACTATGAGGGAACACGATTCAATCTGTTTATATTGCATTGTTTTGATAAATGATAAATTAAGTATTTTCTTGAAAATTTAGCAATTTCTATAATCAATAGAGAATTTTGCTTTGCAATGATTTGTATCATGAAAAGCGCTATACAAATAAACTTGAATTGAAAACTTGGATTGAATTAACAAGCACATTATCTCATATGTCTAGATTTGTGAATATATATGAAGTAATGATTGTTACACATTATATAATGTTTGTTAATGATTTATTAATGAAAGTTATTATAAAGTGTTACCCCTAATTGTTTCATTAACATATGCATTAATTCATTACTTGACTGAAAATTGAGATGTATTCACCTTGGATGCATTTGTCTAGTGTGTAGTCATGCTGTTATGGCATATGAAAAAACAAATTACAATTTGTTTGTTTTACTAAAAAATATAATGAATTATTGGCCAGCATTTATCATTATTATTGTTCATAAGTGTTGGGGTGGGCTAGCAATGCATTCTGAGGTAATCTTAATTTCTAGGTAGTAATACTTACATTTTTCGAGTATAAAATGAACAGTCTTCTCCAAAGGCGAGATCTTTGAGCAGCTGATCGACGTCTCCTTTGTGCAGATATTACAAACAAAGAGGAAAAGTACTAGGTAGGGTTTTCCTGTAACATGTTACTGATGCTATGGAGGTGTTTGTGCACCTGTCGCTCTTATGTTCTTTTTATTACTGCAGAACTTTGCGTACATCATAGTATGAGATTATATACACAGGAGAAAAAAATGATTAATTATCTTTGAATAATCATAATATTCATATAACCATAATGCATTAAAAAATACAATTGTTTTTGTTATTTATAAGCCTCAGGGATGAAACGAGAGAAATTCAACAAGAAAAATAAGAAAACATAGGAGAATTAAGCCAGTTTTGCGTGTAGATGAGCAATTTTACACATAAAATAAAGAAATGAATAACATATTCACGAGATAACGATTTTGGGTTTTCATGATAAAAATAATATCTTTAAAGATTAAACTCTGGGTCAGTTAAAAATATAAAAACTTAAATCAACACAAAATGTATTGCATAACATATTCACGAGATAACGATTTTGGGTTTTCATGATAAAAATAATATCTTTAAAGATTAAACTCTGGGTCAGTTAAAAATATAAAAACTTAAATCAACACAAAATGTATTGCTTATACTACAATCACAATAAAAGGGCAGCTGTTTCTTCAACAAGACCACAAAATAAGCAAATTTCATCAACATCAAACTATTTACAGATAGATTAATTAAACCTGACGCTCATATCTTTTAAGTTGTTGTGCTTGTTATAACGTCATAGATCACATGATAACGTCAACATGGCGGATGATGTCCGGACCGCATTCATACTCAACCAGATTTGGCTGTAGAGTACCTACTCTTTTAGCACTCGATAAGTAAGTGGACGCAGCCAAAATGTGCCGAGGACTGGAGATGAGAACCACTGGCATAGAGAACCTCCTCATAACGGGGATAACAGGTTGTTCCCCAGTAATGATGACCCAGCAAACAACAGAAATCCTATTTATAATTTGAGAAAAAAAATCCCATCAACATTTAAATGATATCTGTTGAAAATGTGAAAGAGACGTTTCCCCGTCTTTTCTAATGAAGTGTTTTCTGAGCCACTGGTTGACTTCCATGTGTATTACAGTATGTTTCACTTTGAAGCGGCACATTACACAGCAAATGCTGTGTAGTTCATCACCAGAAAGATCCAAACATTTACCTGTAGATGATGGATAGGACTTGAATGCATTTATTCATGATTCCAAACACTAAACTTTTGGGATGATCATAAAAAAAAAATAAAAAAAACACAGCAACTCTTTCATGTGAGAAATGAAAGTAGAAATCTTACCTTGCCGACATACAGAGGATCAGTCCCTGTGTATTCCTCAAGCACAAAGAACTGATTCCAAACCCAGTTTCGTTTCTGTCTTTGTAGGGCGTCCCATGAATGTTTGGGGTCATGGTGGGGTCGGTCAGGGGCCCCGTCAGCAGATCTCGGTCCCCAGAGATTAACAGTGAGGAGCCAGACAGCGCTGCATATGAGAAAACTCATCTGGACCATGTAACGAATCACCACGGTGGATTTGAGAAACAAAACAAAAACTCAAAAGTTCTGAAATATCACAGAAAACGCAGAGAATGAAACGTCAAACCCTTGCAATTTGTGTTTTTTCCAAAGTGTCTGATGCTCAGAACGCAAAATCCTTGAGCTGTGATTATAATGAGGTCATTCTGAAGGACGATTTGCTCACGGCTCTTCATGAGGAGTTACTGACACCTGTCAGAGAAAGACAGAGATAAAACAAGGAAATCAGCACTGCGAAGCTATGCTGTTGGGAGTGGATAGCAGGCTGTTGCTAAAAATCATTTTTATGCTGCTATACGATTGCCAGGGTTAAACAGTAGTGATATCTCACCTTCAACAAGCCAAACGGTTTCAGATATCATGTCACAGTGAGCAGGTCGAGAGCTGTAGTTTCAAACACACACCTTTGCGATCCTGTTTGTGAATGTTCATTGGGACTATGGATTCAGGAAACACTGAATCGTTAAAATATGTTGATAACGACGAAACTTGTGACTATAGTTGTCTAACGATGCTTTTGGGAAACACACCACAGGGCAGTAATTTCCGTTAGTTACCTTGGCATGCTATTGCAAGCTATTAGATAAGACATAAGGTTAATTTTATCTCTATAATTTTAATGGTTTTGCTTAATTCAAGTTTTAGCTACATAATGTATATGAATAGAGCTTAATTAATTTGTAGAAATATAGTATTAGTGAACTCAAGTGAAATACGTTTAAAATGTATTTGCTGCTGAATACTGGAATAAGAATGCAACTACCAAACAGTACAGAAAGTCAGAGCGTCCTCGCTGTCCTTCAGCTCAATATACATCACATTCACAAGCAACACACAACATATACAGGCTGTTGTTAGATCTGAGAGGAACACGATGACACACACACACACACACTCACACACACACACACACACTCTCTCTCTCTCACACACACACACACACAAACGCACACACACACACACACACTCTCTCTCTCTCACACACACACACACACAAACGCACACACACACACACACACTCTCTCTCTCTCACACACACACACACACAAACGCACACACACACACACACACTCTCTCTCTCTCACACACACACACACACAAACGCACACACACACACACACACTCTCTCTCTCTCACACACACACACACACACACAGGCTGTGAGTGGAAAGGCCAGAGGGTCTGCTGTTAGGAATATCAATTAGGAGCAGCTCAGCATCCTTCTGCTGATTCTCAAGGAGTCTCATGTGAAAGATCACAGTCATCACTGCAGTGACACATATCTGCGGGAAATTCAATGAACCAGTATGAATTCTTACGCTGGTCTAGCTGGTGGAGCAGCACGGTTGTGTGAACAGGAGCTGGTGAAGCTGTTTTACATGCACACTGCTTTACAAAGAAAAATGTCAAAATTTTCAAAATGTTTCAAATTAGAGCCTTTTTTTTAAAGAATATTTTCAGGTAATTGTGTTTAAGGTAAACTATGTAGCAGATAAAAAATAAAACTGCATGAGTCTTGTGGAAGAACATTGTTTTGGTTGTGTTTTACATGCATGTAAATAAACTTTAGAATTGACACAAAGGTTTTCAAATGACTAAGCTTTTTAGCTGGTTAGGAATCTAAAGATGTTATAAGCTAAATGAATTTGGATCATCACTGATTTGACTCAGGTTTAAGCAGTTGACGCAGTTTTTTTTTATATTATCCCCATCTAACGGTTTAACACACAATGACACAAAACTTTACATGTGCAATATATGTAACTGTCCCCTGATCAGTTTGTGACAAAGTCACCAATTTATCAAAAGTCAAATGCAATCTGTATTCATCTGCAAGTAATTCTGGTTTTATTTGAAAGAAAATCTAATGAAATCATGTCTGGAATGCTATATTCAAACAAATGTTACAAGGTTGGTGTGTTTGGCCCTGTAATTGTGGCTTGCAGCTGTATTTAAAATGCCTTCAGATGCGAGCATTCAGAGACTTGCTGAAACTCTGACTGTGGTGCTTACAAGCATTGCTTTGTTGGTTTACTCAGTAAAGCACTCTCTGTTTGGCTCTGCTGTGTCACCTGTATCTCCTGACATCACACACACACCTGCTGCTATCTGAGGTGTGTTTCGCTCCTCTGACAGCTCCACAAACACAATAAAGTCTCATTCACTCCATGTCGCAGTAAGTCAAGGAATCTGCCAAAATAAGCAGAAGATCAGACTGCAGGTCAGCTTCAGTAAGCCTTAAAAATCCCTGCATGGAAAGGCTGGAAGGCATTTGCCCTGGTCTGTTTCTGCCGTTTCTCAGCTCTTCTCTGTGGGCAGGTGCCGGCGATAGAGAATTGCTCCAGCATGCTGAGCATCTGCTCTTCCCACTCACAGCGTCTCTCGCTCTCTCGCCTCGGGCTAAACAAACAGCGCTCGCCCAGAGCTTGCTGTGAAACGCTGCGGTCTCATTCAGTCTTCTGCTTTTCATCCTCCTTAACAGAGTGATTACTGCAGGGTGATAATTGACACACATTATCAAATAGTGCTACACACACACGGATTTATTTTCTGTCATTGTTGGGACACCTTTATTTGTACAGCACAATACAGACCGTTTTAAATCAACTTCACAATAATAACAAATCCTAATTCAGCTTTAAAGCAGCTCAAGTCAGTTCAGTGTTGATTCAGTTCAATAACTGTAAAGTCCGTCAATTATGAAACAAATGCAATTCAGCTATAAAGAAGCTCTACAGAAGATGCTCAGCCGCACGCCAACAACACCAGCCCCACTCTAAATTAAACTGGATAGGAATGGGAACGGAAACGGAAATGCCAGGGAGAGAAAGAACCCCAAGTCAGCAGGAACATACCCCCCCGTCAAAATAAGGGCCCTAAAATAGGACGGCTGCTACCACCTCATTGGTCTGCCAATCATACCCCAACCAACCAATCGGATGAAATGACTTATCCTGCCACACTCAGTTCAAGTTTTATTCAAGTTTTATTCACATCAGATAGTCACTGCAGTTGATAATCGATAATCAATGAATATTAAGTCCAGAATACTATATTCTTTTAGACCCAACTAAGCAAGCCAAAGGTGACAGATTGTGATTTCTATGGTTCTGAGTATTGAGACGTGACACATGTGATCATGTGACCAAACAATCAGACAGAATGATGCAGAGCATCTTGAGACAGGATCCTTATTCTAACTATTTACAAACTTGACAATGCAGTAAAAGCATGATGAGCGCTGAACCGCAGTCGAGCCGTCCGTGATGAAAATGGTGCTGCACACTTATTAAGACAATTATGGAAATCTGCAGGAAGAGCAGAGAGATGTGCTGCTGCTGCTGGTGCTTTTAATGTGTTCAAAACCTTCACTTAACAACAAAACATGACGACCTAAAGTTTGACTTCACCCACTTCTTATAAACAAACAAACAAACAACTTCTGATTTGTACTGCTTCTGTACCACTCTAACTATTCTTTTAATTTGGCAATGAAATACTGAGAATATTGCTGATCCCTGTATGCTTGTGATGTTCTATTTGTAATTCTGTTTGATTCACAGCATCTGCTAAATGACTAAAGACAACTGAATTCAACAGGGGTTTTGAGATGTTTTAAAAGTAGAGCTATTTTTAACCTAATCTGGGTTTTCTTACTTCATGTTTTACACTGGGTTAGAAGTTAATCCTGGTTATTCATAAACTGCCGTTTCACACTGCACATTCTGGGTTAAAGCCCTTATTTGCATATTTGTGCTGTCAGTGTCACTGATTGGATGAACGCAGCACGCGATGAGTTTACACAACACCTCCAGCATTGTGCATCCACATATATTATAGAATCATGTTCTCCAGAATGGATGTTTTGGACTATAAAGGTAAGAATGAATTGGTGTCTTCTTCACTTCAAGTCGCGTGTTTTCCGTCACCATTTGTCATTTTCTCCTCAAACACTGAAAAGACTGTTTATACTGTGTGCGGTGTTTCTGTATCTGTCCAAAGCATGTTGATTTGAGGCACATGATTGGACGTCTGTTGCTAAGCATCTAGCTATAAAACTCTAACACCGCTCCGTTTCACACTGCACAAGGTTGGCACTGCAGTGCGGGGTTAACACCACTAAGCTGTGCTAACCCTGTTACAGAGAAGGGTTTCATAACCCTACATTAAAAGCTGTGCTAACCTCGCTTCTAAATTACATGTCTGAAGCATTCCTTCACCCGGGGTTAAAAGGGGTGTTTAAAACAACAATAACCCAGGGTTAAGCACAGTGTGAAAAGCTCCAAAGTGGACATCATGCTGACAGTCAGAAGTCTGCCTTTGTGAAACTAGATAAACTGTGCATGTGCTTATTTAGTCTGTCATTCTGCATCACTGCAAAATAAAGTCATGCTAAAGGAATGTGTTGTGAATGAATGTCTTCAGCTCTTCATGTGTTTGTGGTTCAGAATGTCTAAAACTCTATACCTTTGATGCCTTACACATAGATTTTAAGGTGAACAAATGTTTGATAGACTCAAGATCACATCAGGAACTGTATATGGGCATTATGGGAAGTGGCTTATCTAAAGATGAAGTGACCATTGAAAACTATAATCCCCAAATATCTGCTTTCTTTTCAAACTTTTGACGATCCTAGATATATCTCAAGATGTATATGCTTGCTCTATAATGGCTATTGTTTTTTTAATGAAAGTGTTTAATCCAAATTAATGTTAAATCAGATTCAAACTGATTGTTAATCTTTACATTTACATTTATCCATTTAGCAGACGCTTTTATCCAAAGCGACTTACAATTGAGGAATGCAATAAGCGATTCATCATAAAGACGCAAATAAATGTAGGAAGTGCTTGCAATACAAAGTTTCAGGCATTGTTCAGAGTAACACAAGCTAGACAGGGAGAGGTTAAGGTTTTTTTTAATCTTTTTTATATTTATTTTCAGAAAAGAAATCATGCCTTCCAGGCGTCAGCCACCTTCCCCAACGTCCTCCTACGGTTCAGCCCTCCCCTCCATCTCCGCCGTGGAGAAATGGACCGTGACAGGCCTATGTCAGGCGCAAATCAGCGCCAGCGTCAACGTCCAACGAAGGCCTTCGGCAAGCCTGGGCCGCGCCCCAGATGCCGCAGCTGCCAGCCCCAACCCCCTCCCTGATCAGCCGAGCTTCAGCTCGCAGCTCTTCTTGGCGACGTGCCGGCCTTCGTCTCCATAAGTAGCCACGACAGCATGAGCACACCTATGCTAGTGGCAAAAGAAATCATGCCTTCCAGGCGTCAGCCACCTTCCCCAACGTCCTCCTACGGTTCAGCCCTCCCCTCCATCTCCGCCGTGGAGAAATGGACCGTGACAGGCCTATGTCAGGCGCAAATCAGCGCCAGCGTCAACGTCCAACGAAGGCCTTCGGCAAGCCTGGGCCGCGCCCCAGATGCCGCAGCTGCCAGCCCCACCCCCCTCCCTGATCAGCCGAGCTTCAGCTCGCAGCTCTTCTCGGCGACGTGCCGGCCTTCGTCTCCATAAGTAGCCACGACAGCATGAGCACACCTACGCTAGTGGCGCAGACCCATCCACAGCCTTTTCCTTACCCCACTCCCAACCCCCTCCCCTACCCATGGCCTGCAGCCCCACCGTCCAACTCTAGCGCGAGGCTGCATCCGCTAATGGTGCAGGCCCCGAATAGGCACGTCAACCACAGCGGCCCTAAAAGGCCTTTCCAGGCAGCAGATCCAAGCACTCGGTCGCTGGTCATCAGAAGCCTATATCAATCCCATATCAAGGAAGCCCACCGAACCCTCATCAGCCAACCCCTTTAACACCAGTCCATCCCTGTTCACTCGAACTCCAGTCCCACCATAGCCACCCCTTTTAACATCACTGAATCCACCCATAGCGACTCATCTCCACTTCAACCAGCAGCACCCCGCTCCCGCAGGAGCCTTATCTGTATTTCCCCACTGCCACAGCAGTGCCTGCTCCCGCAGTGTTAAGGACAATGATATGGACAATATGATGCACAGTGAGATGGACAGTGTGATGTACAATGAGATGGACAATGAGATGCACAGTGTGAAGGTCAGTGTGATGGACAGTGTGATGCACAGTGAGATGGTGGACAGTGTGACCCACAGTAAGATGTACAGTGTGATGGACAGTGAGATGATCAGTGTTGAGGACAATGATATGGACAGTGTGATTCCGCTAATGGTGCAGGCCCCGAATAGGCACGTCAACCACAGCGGCCCTAAAAGGCCTTTCCAGGCAGCAGATCCAAGCACTCGGTCGCTGGTCATCAGAAGCCTATATCAATCCCATATCAAGGAAGCCCACCGAACCCTCATCAGCCAACCCCTTTAACACCAGTCCATCCCTGTTCACTCGAACTCCAGTCCCACCATAGCCACCCCTTTTAACATCACTGAATCCACCCATAGTGACTCATCTCCACTTCAACCAGCAGCACCCCGCTCCCGCAGGAGCCTTATCTGTATTTCCCCACTGCCACAGCAGTGCCTGCTCCCGCAGTGTTAAGGACAATGATATGGACAATATGATGCACAGTGTGAAGGTCAGTGTGATGGACAGTGTGATGCACAGTGAGATGGTGGACAGTGTGATGCACAGTGAGATGGTGGACAGTGTGACCCACAGTAAGATGTACAGTGTGATGGACAGTGAGATGATCAGTGTTGAGGACAATGATATGGACAGTGTGATGCACCTCACACTGACCAGTGAAATGGTCACAGTGTGATGGACAGTGAAATAGTGGACAGTGAGATGGACAGTGTGATGTACAGTGAGATGGTTCACAGTGAGATGGACAGCAATATACACAGTGTGATGGTCAGTGTGATGGACAGTGAGATAGCAGACAGTGTGATGCACAGTGAGGTGGACAGTGTGATGTACAGCAGCGGTCTACACGGAGGACCCGAGACCCGAGGACCGGGTCGGGTCCCAATCTATTACTTCGGGTCCGGGGTCTGTTTAACATTGTGTGTAATACCCGAGTCGATCGGACTCGGAGAACACCCGGCCGTTATCAGAGTCAGTCAGCGCTGTGCGTGTGTTGTTTAGTTCAGTGTAGCACATTTACGGGTCTCTTCGGGTTCGGGTACGAATTTTTGGACCCGTGTAGACCTCTAATGTACAGTGAGATGGTTCACAGTGAGATGGACAGTATGATGCACAATGTGATGGATAGTGTGATGGTCAGTGTGATGGACAGTGAGATAGCAGACAGTGTGATGCACAGTGTGATGGACAGTGAGATAGTAGACAGTGAGATGGATAGTGTGATGGTCAGTGTGATGGACAGTGAGATGGACAATGGGATGGACAGTGTGATGGACAGTGAGATAGGGAAATAGTAGACAGTGAGATGGACATTGTGATGGACAGTGAGATGGTCAGTGAGATGGACAGTGTGATGGACAGTGATATAGTGGACAGTGAGATGGACAGTGTGATGGTCAGTGTTAATGACAATGATATGGACAGTGTGATGCACAGTGTGATGCACAATGAGATGGACAATGAGATGCACAGTGTGATGGTCAGTGTGATGGACAGTGTGATGGACAGTGAGATGGTGGACAGTGTGACGCTCAGTGAGATGGACAGTGAGATGGTCAGTGTTGAGGACAATGATATGGAAAGTGTGATGCACAGTGAGATGGTGGACAGTGTGATGGACAGTGAGATGGTCAGTGTGATGGTGTACAATGTGATGCTCAGTGGGATGGTGCACAGTGTGATGGTCAGTGTGACGGACAGTGAAATGGACAGTGTGATGGACCGCGAGATAGTACACAGTGAGATAGACAGTGTGATGGACAGTGAGATGCACAGTGTGATGGACAGTGTGATGGACAATGTGATGCACAGTGAGATGGTGCACAGTGAGATGCACAGTGTGATGGTCAGTGTGACGGACAGTGAAATGGACAGTGTGATGGACCGCGAGATAGTACACAGTGAGATAGACAGTGTGATGGACAGTGAGATGCACAGTGTGATGGACAGTGTGATGGACAATGTGATGCACAGTGAGATGGTGCACAGTGAGATGCACAGTGTGATGGTCAGTGTGACGGACAGTGAAATGGACAGTGTGATGGACCGCGAGATAGTACACAGTGAGATAGACAGTGTGATGGACAGTGAGATGCACAGTGTGATGGACAGTGTGATGGACAATGTGATGCACAGTGAGATGGTGCACAGTGAGATGCACAGTGTGATGGTCAGTGTGATGGTTAGTGTGATGGACAGTGTGAAGGTCAGTGTGGTGGTGGACAATGTGATGCACAGTGAGATGGTGCGTAGTGAGATGGACAGTGACATGCACAGTGTAATGGTCAGTGTGATGGACAGCGAGATGGTAAGTGTTAAGGACAATTATATGGACAGTGTGATGCACAGTGTGATGGACAGTGAGATGGACAGTGTGATGCACAGTGAAATGGACAGTGTGAGGGACAGTGTGATGGACAGTGTGATGGACAGTGAGATAGTCAGTGAGATAGTAGATAGTGAGGTGGACAGTGTGATGCACAGTTGGATGGACAGTGCGATGCAAAGTGTGATGGACCGTGCGATGGACAGTGAGATGCACAGTTGGATGGACAGTGCGATGCAAAGTGTGATGGATAGTGAGATGGACAATGAGATGGTCAGTTTTAAGGATGATGATATGGACAGTGTTATGCACAGTGAGATGAACAATGAGATGGTCAGTGTCATGGGCAGTATGATGGTCAGTGAGATGGTTAGTGTGATGGACAATGAGATGGACAGTGTGATGTCAGTGTGAGGGACAGTGAATACTGGAACTCAAACTCCCACAGAATGCACAGCAGCAGCAGCAAATATCCAGCAGGACTCCAGATGTTTTATGAGCCATCATTCTTTTCGTTCTTTTTGATTTGCAGCAGGATCTAATTCTATCACATGTCCTCCAATTTAATTTTGCAATACAATATTTGTCATTTCTTGAGTTTCAGCTTACTCTTTTCTATTGCTTCTGTTCCATTAATAGGATCCACTGCACAAATATCAGATGTACAACGAGAAAAAATGGAGAATCAGCACCTGTGCCTTTGCTATTACAGGCACTGAAGTTCATGAAACATTTCAGAAACTCTGACTGAGAAATGACAAATGCATCTGAAATGACCACAAAGAACAACAGAGGAGATAAAAATAATGAAACAATTTATTATATCTCTCTAGCATGATATTAAGACCATTCATCGTACTTAGAATAAAGTTGTTTTTAGCATCTTATCTTTTATTTTTTGTTTTTCTTTATGCTCTTAGTGAAGCTCACATGCTTAAGGGATCCTGGGAAACTAAAATATATAAAGAACCCTATTGAAAATTTGTATTATTTGATTTATTGTTCAAAAGTGACGGTAAATACATTTATAATGTTACAAACAATTTCTGTTTCAAACAAACACTGTTCTTTTGAGCTTTCAAGTCATAAAATAATCCTGAAAAAAAAGAAATGTATGTATTAAAACTAAACTAAATACACTCTTCCATTTGGTGAATCCCTGTGTTGTTTCAGTAAAGGTAAATAGGGAAAGCCGTTATGATCCGTCCTGATTTTTTACTTTTAGGTGAAAGATTGAGGTAGATTTTATTGATGACTGGCGATATATTATTTAACATTAGTCCAAATGGATCTGATGCAATGATCCTTGAACTTGAGTTTTTCAATCAACACATGAAATAGAATAAACTAATAATCATCCAAACTGTTTAAAGTAAAACGATCAGCATCCCGATTCGCTAACTGTCATGCAGAGACATTTCAGCTACGCTGTGACAGAAATAAATGGATTATATAAGTATTCATTACTTGATTGGTTGTCCATGTTCAGTATTAAAAAATAAAATTGAATATTAACTATCCAAAAAACTGTATTTTTTCTCATCTTATTAATCAAAGACTTTTTTTAAAAAGAGGACACTATATGCAGAAAAGATGTTAAACAAACAAGGATGCATTTTTTATTCAAATTGAGCAACTTTTACATTCTAAAAATATGTTATGCGCTTATTCCATGGGTGGAGGAAAACATCAAACTAGGAGATCTTTTTTTTTTTTTTTTCTCAGTGAGTAGATCATTTCTCAAACAGAATTATCAGTTGAAAGTAAATTGTCTTTGTGTGACTTGAATCAACAGACTAAAGAGAGAACGGGTGATTTCTGCCAAAGACACAATTATTAATGACTAATCTGTAGTAACAAATATTAATTATTATTATTATTAATTATATTGTTATTACTATTTGGAAGCTGCATTCAAAATCCATTTAGTGCAAAAATCTGCCCTGTTAGTCTGGATACGCTTTATGTCTGGTTCATTTGTAATGTCTAAAAAGAAATAAAATGGTGAGAAAAAATCCTTACAGTTTAATTTGAGTTCATTAATGTAAAGATATACAGACAATGTACTAGACTACAAGTACAATACATAACAAATACAAGAAGTTTGCATTTAAATAGCTACAGTTTGCATATTTTGCTATTCATATTAAATGTTCATGACCCTACTTATCAAGAATTTTGCTAAACTGCATTTGTAAATGACTTTATTAATAAAAAGTGCTATATAATATTTAGAACAAAAGTTCTCTTAACATACTGTGAGATTAATTCACATTCATTATCAAACATACCAATTGTTCCAAAGAAACTATATCACCCACCCCTCAATCAATCAATCAGTGAGAAACAGAGAAATTAATTCAGCCCATGAACATGAAATAAAGCATAGTCTATCATAGTGTTTGAACCACAAATGCATCTCAAACATCTGGAGGGACAAAAAGTCAGTGGTACTGAGTCCTATATTAGATGTGGATGGATGTGAAAGATCATGATCGCTCCAGCCCATTGACGTTCTTGTTAAATTGAGTTTTGAAGACATAATTTAAAGCCATATGATTTCTTTTTGTTTCTTTCTGGATGTGAATGTCTGTCAGCAGAACCGTAGACCCGTTATAATCATTCATCACAAACACATGCAGAACACTCACCGAATGAGGAGAAGCAGCCGCAGGTGTCATCAGAAGTGCTCGGGTTCATCTGATGCGTGTCGAAGCTCAGCTCAAGTCGAGATGTGAGAGAGAGACGAGTCAAATTCTCTCCTGCTCTTGATGCTGCGCCACGCGTGGAGACTGAGACCGAGCGAGAGGATGCGGCGTGTGTGTCTGTGTGTGTGTGTGTGTGTGTGTGTCTCTCTCTCTCTCTCTCTCTCTCTCTCTCTCTCTCTCTCTCTCTCTCTCGCTCATGCCGGCAGTGTGGTGAGAGATTCTTTTCTATAACTTTCTCTGTTTCACCCAACAAACACAAAAGTTTCCCACCTTTTGTCAGTCTTATAATGTCAGTGGATGGGAATCACGGCTTTGAGAGTAAAAAAACATACACAAACAAAACCAAATTAAACCCTGCGGCTCGTGACGATACATTGATGTGTAAAGACACGAAACGATCGGTCTGTGATCTGCCGTAAAGCAAGAAGAAGAAGAAGACGCGTCACACGCCGGCTGTTGAGAACGCGCTCAGGACAGTTGGACATTGCGGTGAATCAGAGGTAAAAAACTATATAAATACTGTTCAGTTTCTTGCACAGACTGATCGTTTCGTGTAACGAAACTTTAATATGAGCCGGATCCTGCCGGTTCCTGTTCCGGAAAATGTCAGATTTTGGATTTTTGCGTTCCGGTATTTGTTTTTAAAGATCTGGCATTAACAAGTGCATTAAATCGTGACAGTGCGTGCGTGTATACGAGACAGAGCGATTGCGGGTTTATGTAGATGTATTTGGAGCATATCAACATATTATTGACCAATCAGCTTTCTTAAGTTCAAAATCGCTCCTGTTGATTGGTGCTACTGCTTCACCCACTCTCTCCACTCTTTTGTGAGCAGCTGAAAATTTGGAGAGAGTGTAATAATATCAGAAACACCAGAAATAATACCAAATAAAGTGAAATATTATAATGCATAAACAGTATAAACACTATAATCATAGCCTAGTTCCCCTCACTCCAAAACAAATCATTTAAATGTAACGGTATGCAGAACAGATCAAGAATGAAAAAAATATAAAGCTAAAGAAACCAAAACAAAGCGAAACTGAAAGTACCGTTGGGCTCACGTACCTCTCTCATTCGGCACAAATCCAATGTTTCCATATTCGCAAAGTATTTCAATGTTAAACTATTATTTATAATAGACAGGCTTCATGCGTGTTCGCATATCGACGGAAACAATCATCCTCTTCACATGCGCAAAGATGCAGCTGTAGACCGGTTATACTACGGACTCTTTAAATTGATATGTTTGGCTGACTGTATTTTATTATGATAATGAACAGACTGCGATGGCAAGTCTGAATTGCTAGAATATGTGGTGTGTGCAGAGGTGGAAAGTAACTAATTACAAATACTTTCGTTACAGTACTTGAGTACATTTTTACATTTTTTCTACTTTCTTGAGTATAATTAAATTGTGGTACTTTTACTTTTACTTGAGTAGAATAAAAATAAAGTATTCAACTTCGCTACATACAAATCCCTAATATGGACAAAGGCATCCCATTATCGCTGTAGCTAAAAAAGGTAATTTCAAGTCATTTCCAGGTAATAAGTAAATAAAGTATATGAATAATGCAGTGCTAATTGACATGACATTTATTTCAGTATAGAAACTATTCCTTATCTATGCCTTATTATGTGTTTGTATTTCATAAAATTGTCATTAGGAAAATACAAAAAAAAAATTATAGAATACAAATTATTGGTTATCGTCCAGCAGCATATTTGATTTCTTAGACAATTAAAAGACATAAGAAAAAATGAAGCCTGTCCATTAGACAAAAGTTCTAATGGACAGGCTTAGAACCAAAGGGGGGGGGGGGCCCTTTTTTTATTCTGTTTTTACATTTCTGTCCCCCTCACTGAAATGATGGCTATGCCCCTATGTGTGCAGGACAGAAAACAGCGTGCCAGTCGCCTTGTGCTTGAATGGTTTAAAGTCATATTAAAATGCGCACAAAGGAATCAATAAGAGGAATCGAAATTTTTATTTTATAACAAGTAGATGATTCCTGACCTTAAGGATCCTATTCTAGAACTGGAATCGATTTTGGATTCCCAAGCCTAGGTATGGGTTAAAATGTTAAATGAAATCCTCTTTTTTGTCTGGAGTTCACCTTTGCTATTATAACAAACTACACTTTTAATGTGATTTTAAACCATTCAAGTCAAGAAGACTCGTGTGCTGTTTTCTCTGCTGCGCACACATTGTGTAAGTGTTCTTTAGCCTGTTGATTTTCATTCATAGTATTCAGCTAACAATTAAATATTTTGCAAAAAGAGTTAGAATAAATGTGAATTATGGCTGAAACGATTCCTCAAATACCTCGAGTAACTCGAATACAAAAAATCATTGAGGCAAATTATTTTCCTCGAGGCTTCGTTTAGTCCATTGACTGTAACTACACACGGAACACTGTGTTTCCCCACGGACCATTATTACTGACGCACAACCCGATAAACACTGGACCATAGACTGTAAAAAAAACTGCTGGACATATTTAAGACCATAAATCAATATGGTGGCTAGTTATGATGTCCCTACGTTAGCTATGTTTTGTGAAAGACTAAACGCAATTGTGCATAAAAATACCACAGAAAGAACGTTAGTCAATATCACACGAAGAGTGCCAGTTTTCACCTCTAAAATCAGCATGATTACAAATGTGATTTTATTCAACAGTTCAATAAACAAGAAGGTAATATTATGAGACTTACGTTTTAGACACTATATTGCCTGTTTTTGCTTTATTTTGCCAACCAAAATTTCCAAACACAGCCACAGCGCTGTTTTG
>NW_015625638.1:34296-35747 GCF_001515625.1 Sinocyclocheilus rhinocerous | reverse complement strand
GCTAGTTATGATGTCCCTACGTTAGCTATGTTTTGTGAAAGACTAAACGTCATTGTGCATAAAAATACCACAGAAAGAACGTTAGTCAATATCACACGAAGAGTGCCAGTTTTCACCTCTAAAATCAGCATGATTACAAATGTGATACTGATTTTATACAACAGTTCAATAAACAAGAAGTTAATTAAGAGACTTACGTTTTAGACACTATATTGCCTGTTTTTGCTTTATTTCGCCAACAAAAAATAATTCCAAACAGCCACAGCGCTGTTTTGCGTCTCTGAGCAACATGACGGTGTTTCGTTCCTGAATTTCGTTAAATCTGCCACCTACTGGCGGTTTTAATCTCACATTTAAAGTATCTTTTCGTTTTTAAAATAATTGTAAATATCAGTATTCAATGTTTTATGTTTAAAATAACAACATTTATTTATGCATTTGTTACTGCAGGTCAAATGCATTCATGTCCCTCTGAGCTTAATTTAAAAGTGTGTAAATAGGCCTACATCTAAATGCCTCTTCAGATGCAGCTTCTGTTTCCTCTGCATTGCAAAGATGAATTTTGATACTGATATCATTTGTTTGGTAACAGCCCAAATGTCTTGTTTTTCTAATTGACTGATTAAATGTAAGAATTTGACTCAAAAGATGATGCACACTTTTAGAAAAAAAAATGTATAAAGGTAAAAATGCCCATAAAATGTAAAAATCAATTTAAACTTATTGGAACAGATTAATTTCTGTTTAATGATGCTTCCGGCTTCGCTACTGTTCGGACGTTCTTGCTTACTGCTCCGCGCTTTGCTCTGTTTATGTACTTTTCTCAGATTTTTCTAAGATTCTATCTCCAGCAGATCAGCACAGTGCTCAAACAACACATTTTTGGCAGAAACACTAAAACTAAAAACTTTTCGGGACTGGAATAATACTACGAAAAAGAAGACTCCCACTGCCAGCAGCTTGGATTGCTGCGTATGTGTGTATGTAATAAAATGTGTATTTCCATTACAGGCTTAGGTCTTAAATTTCATATAAGGTGGTATTAAAAAGGTCTTAAAAAGTCTTAAATTTAACTTGTTCATGTCTGTAGAAACCCTGATTACAGTACATGAGAGTGTTTAATGCTCCATATTGCTCACATCGCCTCATTTTGGGTAAAAATAGAAAAATAATATTAAAATACTTTGTAACGCAGTAACTTAAGTAATTGTTCAGCAAACAACTTTTCTACCCTTACATGAGTAAACACGTTGTGCTGTGTCCTGGTTGGGAAATGTGTCATTTCAAGCCCAGTCTAAAGGAGTTGTTTTGTTTTTTTCTATTTAAAAGTGTACATTGCTGATGTTTTTTGCAGAGATGGTACATGTGTGTATGGCCTATGTTTGGATTGATGCTAAGAGTTTAAGACAGTGTATGTGTATGCATTTTAGAAGGACTCTTTATTGGTGAGG
>NW_015625638.1:0-34232 GCF_001515625.1 Sinocyclocheilus rhinocerous | reverse complement strand
TGGGAAATGTGTCATTTCAAGCCCAGTCTAAAGGAGTTGGGGGGTTTTTTCTATTTAAAAGTGCACATTGCTGATGATTTTTGCAAAGATGGTACATATATATATGGCCTATGTTTGGATTGATGCTAAGAGTTTAAGACAGTGTATGTGTATGCATTTTAGAAGGACTCTTTATTGGTGAGGTTACCACATCATGGTCCAGTTTGAATATGGATTTAAAGTTCTTTTCAATGTGAGACCATAGTCTGGACTATTTTTGATTGTCCCTGGTTAGGAAGAGTCTGGTGTTTGAGAGCTGTGGTGTGTTTCTTTACAAGAGGTTGGATTATTCATTTGCTATCAGCCAACATCAGCTACGGACAGTGTTTGGACATTGATGTACTACACATCAACTTTCACATGTTGAAATCCTACAATCTTACATTGCTTTGTTTGCTTTCTTTTGTTATTTTGTGCTTTTGTGTATTTACATTTTTGGCTATATGTAGCTGTATTAACCTGAATTTAATGTTTTCTATTTTGTATTTAATAAATCAATTGATTTGAAATCCCTTTGACTACTGTACATTTTTGACAATATAGACCAGAGGTGCCCAGCCCTGTTCCTGAAGATCTAGCTTCCTGCAGAGTTCAGCTCCAACCCTCCAAACACAACTGAACCAACTAATTAGGATCTGAAGGAGCACTTGATAATTACAGACAGGTGTGTTTGATCAGGGTTGGAAGGTAGATCTCCAGGAACAGGGTTGGGCACCCCTGATATAGACAGTAGTTAGCCATGTGGTGACCGAATCCATTTCAGATGTATAACAACTGTTTTTCCCAACGATTTAAGTTATATTGTTGTTGTATTGTATTAATATTGTATTGTTGTAGATTAATAGTGCGGGCCCTGTGTGGGCCTAGTGAGGGCTGCCCGTGCAGGGCCAGTGCTAAGGGGCCAACATTTTGCCAATCAGCAATTTCTCAGGGGCCCTGCGCTGGCAGCCTGCTGGGGGCCCTTAGGCTAGCCCTAAGTGGCACCGTAAAGGGCCAGTGCAGGCTTATCACTGAAATTTCATGCAACCAGATACTTTCTGCTGCCACTGCTATAAACAACAGTAATAATTTGACTTGATTTGCTATGCATACTGCTATTAACAATTCACTAATAACGCAAGCTGAATTCTATGATACTGCTGCTACACTCCATGAAAGTACTAAAATTGCTGCAGGCCCAACTGAATACACAAATAGTAAATCCCAGTTTCAGAGTGTCCTACTATTAGCTACATTGTACATGGGCTACTGATTGGAAATGATTTATTATTAATAGTAATTTTATATTTTAAACGAATCCATGATTAATTATCTTTAAACTATCAATAAACATGACTCATAATAAACTCTTCACCATCGCTGAACCAAGGGAACGAGTGAAAGAGATGTGGCCCCTTTAAGAGTGAGCGCTTTCTCTTCTGAGTGCATAGCAATGCGGCACGAGTACACGTATGAGCGGGTATATTATTTTCTGTTGCTCATTAAGTTGTTATGGTTAAATAGGTAAGGCTGTTGACAGTATGACGTTTATGGGAGACAGTTGCACAAGTTCATCTTGACTTAAAACTGTGAACAACTGTTAAAGCGCCAACTGCAAACCGACCCCACTAGTGAGGTGTGCATCTGAAAGCGATCCGTTCACAGTTAATGTAGAAATTAATGCCCACAGAAGATATCAAAAGCATTGGAGATTTCGGGCAAATAAGGTAATCCAGCATGAACTATTCAGCTTGTGTCAAGTCGTTTAACTCTCTGAATATCATCAGTTACGTTAACAACCCATCAGCCTGCGCCATCTAGAGTTTCATGACTGAACTATATATTTTTGTACCACTTTTAGTTGTCAGAGGACTGATCTTATTTGAATAGGTAACCAACCAAGCTGTCGAAAGTGTATATTTTCCACATGAATAAACAATGTAATCCTAAAACTAATCTTATCGCTTTATTTTGTGACCTTTGTAACTTTACCATCCATGAACAACATGCATACTCAAAATGACATTGAACTAGGCCTGTAGCAAGTACCTTTAAACTTTTTCTAGCTAAAGAACTAGCATATCTAGCTATAAATTTCATTCTAGCATTAACGTTTCCTATTCTGATATGTAAAGGCCATCTCTGTGCCATTCGGAGAGTAGATTGAAGAGCATTTCAGTCCTGTGTTCAAAAGCTCAAAAGCTCTCAAAAGAGAGTCTGATTTAGCTCTCCGTCACCCTCTTTCACTTTAACTCATGATTTTTCTTGTGATATTGAGATGTTGACAGCATTGGAGGGGCTTTTCTTACTGCTACAATTGTCCATGGAGTAACTCCGCTCAGACTTTATTTAACTCCTTTTATTTTACTCCTGCATTTCTGCTTTTTGCTCTGTTTCCACACAGTTTTGATTAAGCCATTACTGCCTGATTTGCTGTAAGGTCCTACAAATGTAAAAGGGTTGTTCAGAGATGTTAGGGATGTTGCTGAATGGACTGAAGGGGTTAGGGTTATGGGGAATATTACACTTTACAGATTTCCTGGTTCGATGAGCATGAAACTGAAGAAAAACTCTTTACAAGCTACTTGATGCTTTTCATGGTCTTCTTTTAGTTCACATTTCATAAAGGTGGTAACATTTTTAATAATTATCACACAAGTGGTTTTTCATTTCTAACACGGTCCAGACGTTTTGACCTCCTCGCTAGAAAGGTTTGTATTTCTGTCTGTCTGAAGAGATATATCTCTCCCACTGTGCACTGCCAGATCTCTGTGTGATTTATTTCATTTAAGATACACGTGTGTTTACGTTTTCTTTTGTTCATTTGATATTTTATCAAATGACGATCAACTGATATATATATATAGGGTCACAGACAGCAGGTTTACATGAATCCTTCAGTGAATCAGTAAAACATCACAAACATTGCATGCAGATAAATTACGCTATTATTGTGTGCATAATTCATTGCTAGTAAATACCCTCAAAGGTGTTGTTTGGTTGCCTTTGCATTTGTGTGAAGAATGTGAATGACTCCAATAATGCATCTGAACACTTGTTTTACAGTTTCTGTGAAAGACTTTCTAGAAGAGTGTGTGTGCAGTGAGTTTATTTGAACTCTAGGTCATGTCTCAACAACTTCTCATTAAGAAACCACAACCATACCCTAGTGAATTAGTAAACTACAGAACCATCTCAAATCTTCTGTTCATGTATAAAATATTAGAAAAAAAACTGTCTGCTCAAATATGCTTCTTTTTGTTGAAGAAAAAGGTATCTGTGAAGAATTTCAGACAGTTTTTGGACCCATCATAGCACAGAGACTGCACCTGCTAATATTAATAATGAGCATCTGACCAAGGCTGCATTTCACTGCTAGCTTTATTCAATCTTAGTGCTGTGTTTGATGGCATAGATCATGACATACTCCTAGCCAGATTACAAAATACCATTAGTATCCAGGCATTAGTGTTCAAGCATTAAGACTACCTGTCTGACCATTACCATTCTGTTTGTATAAATGAGTAAGCATCTACACTTACAGCTGTAATATATGGGATACTGCAGGGATCTGTATTAGGCCTTCTGCTGTTTTCATTATACATGCTGCCTCTTGGAAATATTATTAGAAAACATAGGATTAGTTTCCACTGTTATGATAATTACATTTCTCTCAGACCAGATGCAATTTCTGAATGATCCAAGTGAACAGAGTGATAAAGAAATTAAAGTCTGGATGATCAGTTATTTTCTTTGAATGCATTCTGATAAAACAGAGCGTTTTCACATTTAGTTACTAAACTCTGGAATAGCCTCCCTGATAATGATCAGACTCACACTAAATGTAGATTAAAGACACATCACTTCAGCCAAGCATTCACAAAAAACTTCTCATGAACTTGTACTATAATTACATCTTAAATATTAAATACATATGATCATCCTTTGCCTGAAATGCTATGAACAGCAGCTATGCAAATTATTCTATCCCCATCTCATGCCCATCCTGAGAAAACTACATATCACTGCAGCCCCAGATTGGATCCAGCCTTTGCCAATGTTTCAGATTACACCAACACTTGCAAAGACTTCAGATGATGCCAACTTGGGATCGACATGCAAAACTGTCAAATACTATCCTTATATTGTAATCATTGTGATCACAAGCTGTAATCATGATCATTGTGTCTGCTTAACTGAATACATGGTGTTAACTAACCACATAACATGCTTAACACTGAATTCATTTCATTCAAGCTGCATAGAAACAATCTGTATTGTGAAGAGCACTATGAAAGTAAAGTTGAATTAGACTAAACCGAGTTAAATATGCATTAGTGTGTGTCTCATGGGAAAATGTGCTGCCGTGCTTCAGTGCTCAGGCTAAAAAAGCCACACGTGTGTATTGACTGTCACACACAAACAGAAACATACAGTGCGTCGCTCGTGCTGATGATCTGGAAAAAGCTGCGTGTCTTTTTCAGCCACGCTGGAAATGAGATGTTAGCATAGTGCGCTTATGAAAGAGAAAAAGTCAAAATGTTCAACACGCAGTAAGTGCAAAATCTTTTAACGGTCTAATCAATATTCTGACACTCCAGTGTGAATATTGGACCTTGATCACCATTCATTACTAGCACTGATTACAACACAGAGGACTGGAAATCAATTTGTTTCAGAAATAATTATTTAGCAAAATGCATTTATTCCCTTGAAATTAGAGTATGCATTGACTTCCAAGAAGGATATGCTTTCTGTTGTCCTAAAAAACTGTTGCACCTACTTGATAAATCAAACTCTAACATAAGCTACACTAGCTCTGGAAGACCAGAGAACTAGATATGAAAGCATGGCTTTGAAAGCGTGCAGCGAGGATGGAATGATACAGTGACGTCATAGAGAACAAAGCCATTATCTCACATTTTAACACAAAATGTCAAAGCCAAGATGCAAACCAGTTAGAAATAACCTCTGTTAATATCAGGCAGAGCTGCTTTTAGCTTTTGATGAATATATCCATTACATTTTGACACTATTCAGTAATTATCATCAGTTTTATACTTTTAACTTTATTTGACAAAAATAACATTTTAGAAGAGAAAGTGCAAAATTTATGTGAATATTTAAACGATTATTAGATATGATATTATAATGATGAAACTATTGTAATCTTGTGAATTCTTTTGTGCTTTAATTGCCAGTGCTGTGAGAAGAGTGCTTTCACAACATCAGGTACACATTCTGACCAGCTTACAACTCACCTCTGTTTGGTGTAGATACACTGTATTAAAAAAACGGCAGGTTATTTTTTCAACCCAAATGTTGATATGTTGGGTTGATTTGACCCAATTTTGGTTGACAATCATTCATAATCAGTAACTAAACGGATGTAAAAGACAGCATGTATGTCCCTCTGAGTGCCGATACACGTGGCCTGTCCATGTTTGCGGCGCTCATGACAGCATGTGCAGAAAACCGAAGACAACTCATTAATGCAGAGAGGAGAGAGAACTTTAAATCTGCCTGCATTGATGAGCGTGCTCTTTTAAAACCAGAGTGTTTTCTCTCACACCAGAACAGTTGAAGCAGTGAGTGGGATGTGATTAGAAACACTTGTCTATTCGCTATAATGCACAGTTTATTACCCAACTTTCAACTGCGATAAACAGTGTAAATACATCTAAATGCCACTTCAGATGAAGCTTCTGATTTTATAAATGATTCAAAATAAATTAATTAAATGAAAGAATTTAACATAAAAGAGTATGCCTACAATTAAAGACACTGCTGTAAAGCAGCTCAAATGACAGTAGAGTCATTATTCAGATCAAGTCAGTTCAGATTGGGCTGCACAATGAATCCTATTTTAATCGTGATCATGATTTCTGCTTCTCTTGATTTAAGCTTAACCATCTGTGATATTTACCCGCTGGTTATTTATCCTGAAAATGTTTCATTTTAATTTGTCATCTGCGTTATGCCGTGTTGGTAACGAGCCTCCACAGTCTAAAGGGTAAATATTGGCTGTATATGAAAACGCTCATTTCTGTCGCTGCTGTGAACTAATCACTGCACATAATATGAAGAATATGAATGCTTCGGGAGTCAGCTGTTCACGACAGACCTAAACCAGCACAAAAACACACTCAGCAAAATACTGTCTAATTATCAACAAAATCCCAGAAAAATATTGAGATATCATATTTTTGTCAATGTGGCACATGTTAATATTCCTTAATGAAAGCCTGTGCTGTCGGTTGTGTGTAGCACCTGCCGCTCTGCGTATGCTTCTAAAGAAGCCCAGCGTTAGAAACAAGCAGCTGAATTTCATTCTCAGCAATGCGACTGATCTTAACAGTTTGAGCGGTACTTTTCAGCACTGAATTCTTTAAAGAATCTGCCAGTGTCTTTCATCTTTCACAAAGTTTGTTATCGAATGATGGGGCTGTATGAAGTATTGCATATATCTATGTGCTGTTCTGAACACAGAATATGGTAGGAAATATATTTTTGTGCCCTCAGGAGTTTAAGAGAACCTAGTGAGGCATGATGCTTCCTGACTCGTTTGATAGATGACTGCTAACACAACATTAAACCGAGATCGGAAAGATCAGCATTGTTGGATTTCAAAGAAACGAACAACACCCGTTTCTTCCCCCACTCATAACTCAGCAGTTCGGCTCAGAACATGACTGTGGACAATCCATCTCTCTGCCATCAGGAGCTCCTCGACAAACACCCTTCCATCTAAACGTACATTTGGGTTACAAAACAACATCGAGGCCAAACGTGACGAACGACGCTGTCGGAAGTCACAGCCTGCAGTTCATGAAATCTGCAGGAGAAACCAATCAATACATCAACAAACTTCACATTCTGTCTGACTTTAATGGGTTATAAATGACAAACGGCACAGAAGGCACTGAAAGCACACGCTCGGCCAGAGCAGCTCTGACAAGCAAGACCCCGAAGGATCTGGACTGTCATTGCTAGCAGTATCAAGGCTGATCCGGTCCCTCGTGGTTTGTGACAGTTTTCATGCGAGAAGATCTCTGGGGACGTGTTTTTCCTTCAGCAAGAATCAGAGTCCTTCCAGTCACTGCGTCTCACTGTCTCAGAGGAAAAACACAGCTATCGTTTCAGCTCAACACCTGAAACACCTGTGAGAGTTTAGCAAAACAGATGGCTACAATGGGGAAAAAGGTCAGGACAAGAAAGAGGAATATTCACGCAGAAACAAACTAGAATAAGAATTTAAATTATTTAAACTACATTTACAACAGTGAAGTAAAAATACAGTGCATTTCAATGAAATATTTGATTGATCAGAAGCGATTTCTATCGTTTTAAAATCTGAAAAATAAATAACAAAATGATTTAAGTTTACTAGTCATTTGTACTGGCAATGAATTACAGAAGCACCAAAAAGATGGATCCTTGCATACGTCAAAGTAAGGCATCAGAAAGAGCAGAGAAACACACAAGCACAGAAAGAGCATAGGCAGTGGAAATTAATGTGGGTTATCAATATCCTGCCATCACCTCAGTTCCATCGATTATTTTGAGTTAATTTACATTTGTGCGTCTGGCAGACGTTTTGCAAATATCCAAAGTGATATTGCATTCAAGATTGCATTCTTGCTTTCCCTGAGAATCGAACCCATGACCCTGGTGTTGCTAGCGTCATGATCTATTGTTTGAGCTGCAGGAAAGCTGCCACTAAACCATTTTAGTTGTTCATCACACCATACTGCCTCAAAATCAAACAGGAAAATGAACAAAACAATCCATCATCTAATCTGAAAAAGGGTAAAGTCAGCCATCCTTTCTGGCAGTTTTTACATCACAACAAACTGTTTTTTTTTGTTGTTTTTTTTTAATTGGCAATCATGAATTAAGTAAAGGGGGAGGACATGCTCTCCGCCACCGTCTGTCTCATTCGAGACTTTTAATTGGCTCAACTTGATGGGTCCTTCTGATAAGAGCAAACAATGCATTCAGATGATTGGCAACTCATTTGTTGCCATGTAATTAGCGAGAGAGCAGCATCGTCAGAGGCAGAAATGTGTCTCCTGAAGGCTGCGCCGCCTCAGCTTTAATCACTTCTGCTTTTTTTTATTACATAGAAACACAATTCATAGCAACGGTTCAGCGCAGGCTGGTGATAAACATCATAAAGGCACCTGGATGACTGATGGAGTGGGAAGATAAGCTGATGCTTATGACTTCAGCTATAGAGACAGATGAATGTATGAATCGCATTATTACATGGATAATAGGGAACAAATTCAATCTGAGTCAAGTTTACATATAATGGCATTCTTGTTTCATTGAACTGTTAGTAAAGCTTTAAAAAATGTAGTTTGGTATGTTTCTGTTTGTGTTTTAAAAACAAAGATCGCAAAGCAGCATTTTAGCCTGTCATGCCTTAATGATTTTATTATTTAAGAATTTAAATATTTATTTTTTATTTTAATACATATTTATTTATTATACATATGTTTTGTCAGCCATACTCATGTTTGAACATGTTTCTCTGAACCTTTGTCAACAAGCACAGCACATCCCTGACCACTAGCTTTTCCAGCGGTTTTGCTTATTATTTTTGTAAACTGGATTTTCAAAAATTCCTCAATTCATAGGTTGTATGGTGAATCACAACATTACAGTTTGAATCTGATTTGTGTTGTTAGGCTCTTCTGGTTGGTGTGTATACATTGCTGGAGTATTACTGAGGGCTGATTGCTGCTGTTCTGCAGGGTTGTTATGGTTATGGTCAGGGTTATGCTTACTAGGCATCACTAGGATATGGATTATTACTCTACATTACTGTGGTGTATGGGCAGGCTGCTCTCGCTCCCAGGCCAGGGCATCCAATACAATATTGTTGAGAAGTGTAATAAAATAAAATATATTACATCATCTCCATCTTTTCCAATTACATGAGCAAGTGTAGAATTATATGCACAAATAACAGAATTAAAAGATTTAAAGAATTAAGTAGAATTAAATAGAACTAATATATAACACATCTGACTTTAGATATAAATGAAGTATAAAATAAAATATAAACACATTTAAAAAATGAAGCTATCTGAGGAAAAAATCATGGGATTTTCTCTTCCATGAAATGTGCACTGTTTTTATTTTATTAAAATTTTTTTTATTTTACTCAAAGACAGCCTGATGCTTTGTTTATAGACTATTTGTTGGTGGCTGTTTGTTGTTTCACCTATCAATTCGTGTCGATAAATTATAACAGGGTAAATCCTGTATAGTGATTTATCCTATATAGTGCTTGCATAAAGCAAGTAGTGCATACACTTGTAGCTGTTATGTATCTTTGTAAGTCATTGTAAACCCCATTTTGAGGCACGAACCCAACCAAAGTTCGAACACTGATTTTAGCACTTACATGGAAGAGACCCTTCTCCATTAGTGGGCAATCAGCAGGCGGAGCAGCGGGCAATTAGCGGGTGGAGCAGCGGACGATCAGTGGGCGAAGCAGCGGGTGGAGCAGCGGACGATCAGTGGGCGAAGCAGCAGGTGGAGCAGCAGGAGATCAGCGGCGTCGTGCGGGCAGAGCAGTGACTCTTTGATGTTGTTGTTGTGCGGCGCTGCTCCTCCTCATCATCTGAATATCACAGACTGACGCCGGCCACTCGCTGCGCCTTTGTTTCTGTGATTAAAGCAGGTGTCCCCGAGGCTGGTGTTTGTTCCTGACAGCCTGCATTTACACAGCTGTCAGTCGTCTGTCAGGAGCTGGGAAGTGTTCGTTTTCGAGCCCCTGAAGATGCATCTGCTTTACATCAACTTAACCCAGCTTTGCAAATGACTTGCTGAAGTTTGCTTGCTCGATCTCTGGTTACTGCTTTTAGCTTTATGATGAAGTACTTTCATGAGACAATCAGAGACTTGTTAAACAAGAAGTTGATGAGCAATTATGTCACAAAAGTTTTTGATATAGAAACTTTCTATTCTCTGTTGAGGTGGTTCCGCTAGTTAAGATGGTCACCTGCACCTTATATAGATGCTTCACACTATAAATATTCATACGGCACATTGTGGTTTTGCATTGCTGTGAATTAAACTGTAATCAGAAAATGTCAAAGTCTTAATGGTCTTAAGGATGCAGTGAGCTTTATTTTTATGCAAGATAAAATTGGGTAACTACCTTTAATCTTGTGTTGTTTTTAATGGTTTTCAAACATCTCTTTACATGGACTTAATCTCTTGTTTGGTTCAAAGATTAGAACTCATTATTTTTCAGAGTCTTGAACAGTTTTTCTATTAAATGCATATGGAAAAATTCTTATGCTCACGAGCCTCTGGCTACTGAGTGTCACTAACATCAGTCTACACTCATTTGTTTAGTTTTGTCAGATATGAGATCAGTGTTTGGTGGCTGCTGGTTCTCCAGCACCGAACCCGAGACTGAACCGCTGTGCTGAGGCTCTCCAGGACAAAGAGCAGCACATCTCCATCCTAAACTCCAGTACAACACTTGCCAATACTGAGAAACTCAGTGAAAAATTAATAAGGCAAAATTGCCCTCAGTGGTTAATTAGCTATGATCACGCTGTTCGGCTGTTAGTGGCATTTCTTCTTAATTAGAGCATACTGTATATCTTTAATCCCAAAGGATGAGAAAGCAGCAAAGGTTTGTTCCCCTTGGCATTTAGCAGGAAGGTGAGCTTTTGTTTTAGTGCAAAAGTGGGCCACTGTCCTCCACTGAAACACAACTAATCAAACCAGCTTAACATCAGCTCGACGTCAAAGACACCGGCAAATAACTCATCACCTGATTTCTGCAGAAACCTCACAATAATTTATCTTGTCTGATTAGCATCTGAATTGTTCAGAATCAAATCTGATGTGAAATGCTTTTCTTGTAAGTTATTGTTTTATTAAGTCCAGCAGACTGTCTGTGTCCCACACAAACATTAACTCAATCAAGCGTTCAGAGCTCAGGAGTCGCATCAACAACGCCAAGATCGGTCCATTTTTAACCCTCATGTTTCATATGCAGATTGGGTTTGTCTAGAGTCACGAGTAATCAATGCCACAATCAGGATATTTTCAATATTTCACAAGTTTCAAGGGTTCACAACTTATTTTTGGCACTGTAAAATCATAAAATCTGTTGTGTGTCCAAAAAAGAAAAAAGTCACAATTTTTCCACTATGAGGGTGTGGAACTATAGATGTGGAAAATCCTACATGCAGTTCTGCAATTAAAATTAATTATCATGTTTAACACTTTTAAAAGGAGTCCTAAGGAAAGACTCACATTCTATCTTCCCATGAGATAAACATACTGCCATAACACCATTGTATTTCTCCTTATGTTGGTGAAGAGGCTTTTGTTCTCAGAGAATGGCATTGTCTGATTCGTGTTATAAATTCTGAGAAAAAAGTACACTCAACAAAAATCAGTTATTCAAGAGTCTATTGTGAGGAAAAGAGAATATGTGCATAACCTCCTGTTTACATGATGTTCTAACACGAGACACGCCACATATCAGATGCTCATAATGAGGGAGATGCTGCTCTCACTGTACATAAAGTTATGATGGTTTACGGTTACTTTTACCTCTTTTTCTAAATTCTTGTAGTCACAAATGGGGCTCAGCAGAACAATGAATCAAAATAAATTACCAAAAAGAAAAAGAAAGGAGCAATAAAAGAGGAAAGAGAGAAAACAATGAACTGCTCCTTGTTAATGTATTACATACGGTACATAAATGCACATGTCTGTACATAAACCTACTGATCTTGATATACAGTATATTACTTAATTGTTTTTAATTGATTTATTTTTCTTACTTTTATTAAAATGCTCTTTTTATACTCTTGTGTTATATATGTATATATGCACCCAGAGCTCCTGGAAACCACAACAAAGTCCTTGCGTGTTTGCACACACTTGACAAAAAAAGCTAATTCTGATTCTGATATTAATAAAGCTCCTTCTGATTCTGATATGAATGTGTAAGAGGTGCTCGTCTGTCAGCACTGCGGTTGGAAGAACACCGCTGCCCTCTAGTGCACATCACTATTAACACAAACTATCACAGCTCACTCTTCACACTGCATGCATAAAATATCTGTTATACAGCATACATTTATTTCTGAAATTAGACAAATTAACATGACATGGACAAATTAGAAACCTGACTGGGTTAAACATTTAAGTCATTACTCTTTAACTGCCGAACTTTAAAGGCCTGTAAAGCCTCAGGTTTTTCGTATTCCCACCAAAATCACATTTTTATATATGACCTGTTTTTAGACATTTGTCACATTCAACACTTTACAAAAACACTCATCCACAAATAATGTTTAATAGTAATGACTTTATGAATTTCTTCACTGATAAAATAGATTTCAGGCCCCACTATAGCACAGAAACTGCACTTGTTAAAATTACAAATGACTTGCTTCTTGCGTCAGACCAAGGCTGTATCTCATTGCTAGTTTTACTTGATCTTAGTGCTGCGTTCGACACGATAGATCATGACATACTCATAGATCAAGTACAAAACTATAAAGGTATTCAAGGGCAGGCTTTAAGATGGTTTAGATCCTACCTGTCCGATCGTTATCACTTTGTTCATTTAAATGGGGAATCATCTCAATTATCACCAGTAAAATATGGAGTGCTATGAGTACACACATAGCGCTATACAAAAAAAAAAAACGATTTTAACCAAACTTTTTCACAGTGCTTTTTGTGGATTCCAGATTGATTGTAAATCACATGATACTCACTGCAAGAACCTAATTTATACAAGGAGCATTACTGAGAGAATGTGCTATTATTTCATAACATTAAAAACAACATAATAAAAATAAAAAACAGTGTTGTGTTATTCAAACATTTTGCCTCCATTCCACATCTGAAAACTCTCTACTCTCCCAACAATCTTGTCTTCATACCTTCATCCAGAGAGGCTGGATTATTGGAGCTGGAATCGGCATGAAGCCAGACATGATGCTGGAAAACTGCTTCTAATTTGTTTGTTTTTTGCTGGCTGAGTAAAGTGTGCAACATTCGGATTAAAGAAGAAGAAGAAAAACTTTTCTGGCATAGCTGTATGTGAGTCCATGAGGCAAAAACATCTCAGGTTACTTATGTAACCATGGTTCCCTGAGTAGGGAACGAGACACTGCGTCCTCTAGGGGTCGCTATGGGGAACGCCTCGTCGTGACCCATGTCTGAAGCATACATTGAAAAAACACCAACTCGTTGGCCGGCGACAGCCATGACGTCACTACCGGTGCGACTATAGTATAAATAAGCGCCCTCCCGGCGCCTATTTATACTATAGTCGCACCGGTAGTGACGTCATGGCTGTCGCCAGCCAACAAGTTGGTGTTTTTTCAATGTATGCTTCAGACACGGGTCACGACGAGGCGTTCCCCATAGCGACCCCTAGAGGACGCAGTTCGAAGTTCCCATGAAAGGGAACACTTATTAGAGCATGTCATGCCCATGGTGGCTTTCCCTGCTTTTGTCTGATTGAAGTGAACACAACAGATGCTCTGCACTTCTACTTGTTTTATTTGCAATATAGACCTCTGTGATGTACATGTAAATTAATATTTGAATCGACCCTCAGTGTGTAGAGTACACATAAACAACACTTTCAGAATCTGCAATCGGATTGAATTCATTTGGATTGGCAAAAATGACGATGCTGTTGAGCTTATGAATGCAATGACCAATCAGAGGCGTTCAGATGAGTGCAAATGTGCGAACGATGTAAGAGATTCATTTCACAGTGATTATAATTAAGAGTTTTTGTGCTTGAACTCTGGCTAGACTGAAGTCAGTGTAAATGTTCTTTGCTCTTTTTCTGTACAATGAAAGTGTTCTAATTAGTAACTTACAAGGTTTTTATTAAATTCACATTAAATAAGCTACAAAGTCAGTCGTATTAAAAATATTTTATGGCATGACACTCATATCTGGTACTTTTTGAACAATTTGTTTATTGAGAAATAAATTATGTCAGTATAATGCAGTAAAATTGAATCAGATCTCTTATTTACATATTAATAATACTAAAAGAAAAACAGCAACTAACACAAGAAAAGAGAGAGAGAGAAAATAATAATAATAGAACAGAAAAGGGGGAAAAAAGGACACAGGTCAGTTCAAAACACTACACAATAAGAGAATATGGGAGTACTAGTCATACATACCTGGGATACAAATAAAAAAAGATACAAAAAAATAAAAAGGGGTAATTTGGGGTAAGGGGTAAATGGCTGATGGCTTAATAATAAATCGTGGCTGAGGGTGTTAAAAGAATGAAGTAATTTGATCTCTTTCTCCCGCCATTATATTACAGAAATCTAAGCTTGAAATAAAGGATATAAATGGTTTCCAAATATATATATATATATATATATATATATATAAAGACACTTCACTTTTCAGAATATATGTAATCCTTTCCATTGACAAACAAAAGGACATGTTGTTGATACACTGTATAATGGGTGGCTTTTCCACTTTCTTCCAATACATAGCTATTAGACGCTTTGCTTGAAGTATATGTCAATAAGTTTCTGAGTGCTGCTACTGTATACAATATTCTCAGGACAGGAACATACATGGTACTTAAGGAAAAAGATGGGTTATTATGCGTAGTTAATAGATTATACTGTTAGGCTACTTTGCTCATCGCCCATTATAGATCAACTAACATAATCTATACATGTGCAAAATGCATTTGCTTACACATAATTGAGAATTGAGATATTTCATGATATATTTAACACGTTTGGGAATATTTCAAATGAAAAGGAAAAAAATAAATAAAACATAAGCCTATATCAGTTATGCAGTGTTATCATGGCTTCTGTGTGTCATGAAGAGCCCACCCCCTCCCCCACTCATGCCCCCTCAAAATTAATGAGTGCATGACGCCCCTGATAGAGAGTGATATTTACATATTAATAATACTAAAAGAAAAACAGCAACTAACACAAAAAAAAGAGAGAGAAAAAAAAAAAGAAAAAAAAGACACAGGTCAGTTCAAAACACTACACAATAAGAGAATTTGGGAGAACTAGTCATACATACCTGAGATAAAAATAAAAAATAAAAAGGGGTAATTTGGGGTAAGGGGTAAATGGCTGATGGCTTAATAATAAATCGTGGCTGAGGGTGTTAAAAGAATGAAGTAATTTGATCTCTTTCTCCCGCCAGAGAAAGTGATTTTGTTGCCTCTTTGGGATGAACAATAAAGCGACGTTCACTTGCAGAACGCAAGCTTCTAGAGGCACATAACTCTGAAGAAATGAATTTAGGTAAAGGGCTGCAGAGCCAGTGGTGGTTTTGTAAGCAAACATTAATGTCTTGAATTTAATGCGAGCAGCTATTGGTAGCCAGTGCAAACTGATAAACAGAGGTGTGACGTGCGTTCTTTTCTGCTCATTAAAGATTAATCCCGCGTTCTGGATTAAGTGTAAAGGTTTGATAGAACTGGCTGGAAGACCTGCCAAGAGAGCATTGCAATAGTCTTGCGATGAAACGATGGGTTTGCTGGAACCACAAGCAGTTCTGTCTTGGCAAGGTTGAGTTGAAGGTACTGGTCCATCATCCAACAAGAAATGTCTGTTAGACAAGCTGAGATGCGAGCAGCTATCGTCGGATCATCAGGATGGAATGAGAGGTAGAGTTGAGTGTCATCAGCATAGCAATGATATGAAAAGCCATGTTTCTGAATGACAGAACCTAGTGATGCCATGTAGACAGAGAAGAGAAGTGGTCCAGGTACTGAGCCCTGAGGCACCCCTACATACACATCTTATTCAGAGAAATAACACTGACTATTTACAGTACAGACTTAAAGACATGAAGCTTTATTTTCAAGATGATGCATAAGCTTTTCATTTCAATACAACACAGAGCAATATAGTACAGAGGCTGTTCTGTGTCAACAAAAAGAACAGCATACGCTGTTTACGTTCAGTGGATACTCTCCAAAATGGCGCCAGGGTGACGCGGAGGAGACGAATTGTTGAATAAAGTCGTTATTTCTGTTTTCTTTTGCGCACACAAAACGTATTCTTGCAGCTTCGTTAAATTACGGTTGAACCGCTTATGTCACATGGATTATTTTAATGATGTCTTTGCTACGTTTCTGGACCTTGATCGTGTTAGGATGCTTGCTGTCGATGGAGGGTCAGAGAGCTCTCAGAATTCATCAAAAATATCTTAATTTGTGTTCTGAAGATGAATGAAGGACTTACAGGTTTGGAACAACATGAGGGTGAGTAATTAATGACCGAATTTTCATTTTTGGGTGAACTATCCCTTTAAGACTAGCAATGTGCGCTAATAAAATAAATATTGCAAATTTTGATTTCATGTGGACTTTAAAGCCTAAGTACTCAACTACGAACTCAAACATCACAAACGCAGCTCTTACTGCTCTAGGGAAGTGAAAGCATGTCTCAACAGGTAAAATTACACTAATTTCAATAAAAGCTCCAACAAATTCATTTAAGTTCTTTAAAGTTTAGCTTACCCATCGAGAAAAAAAAGCTCCCCAAGTTCATCGAATTGAATCCCAAATATTCCATCAAATTCCTGCATCTTGTAAAGACAGCGCCAATCTTTATCCTTGTTTCACCCCGTTGTCTGTCTGTGTATGGCTTGTGTTTTTGTAACAGAATCTTAATTTCTTTTTCCACACCGCTAAACACCCTCTGGCTCCGCCTACTACAGTAGCCACGCCCCAAACTCTCGGAGGTATGCAAATACAAGCTGACAGACAGGCAGGACATCCAATCATTGCATTCGGGCCAATTATGATGAAATAGGCCTAATTTGTCCCAAAACTTGCACACTTATCTGCTACACTCTCAAAAGTATGTATTTTTCTTCACAAAATAAAAACATACTTTTAGGGATAGTAGAACGTTTTGTTTGTTTGCTTGTTTGTTTTACAGTGAGAAAAGTTAGTCTATTCAAAAGAAGAAGAAAAATAAGTTACAGAGTACAATGCAATGATAAAAGGGTTTCAATTTATGCAACAATATTATGTGTGCTTACAATGTTGTCACCTTTTACGTTTACACTTGTTTAAAACATTACTTTTTTAAGTTAGATCAATGAGAAAGTTGTTGTTTTGGAGTCAGACCACTGTATTCTATGAATATGAAGCTTTCGCGAATTATTTACGTGTCCGAATGCTCTCGTTTTCCTTCTCTATGTAGTGTGCTGCGTGTCATCCACTATATAGGGAACGCGAGCGAGTCGGACGCAGCTTCCGCTTTTGACTGGAAGCGCATGGCGTCACTGCGCATGCGCCGCTGCTGCTGTTCGCATTTCCTGTTGCTGCGCTTCTGATCCGGAGCCATGGCGCTGCTCAGAGCGGGTACAGACTCTTCACAGCTCTTTTACACCTCTTTATATCAGCCATTCATCATGAACCAGATCGGCGTCTGATGCTGTGATTGTGTGTGTTTGCAGCGTTCTCTTCTCTTCTCTTCAGTTCCGCGTTAGCTTTGGTGCAGGACCTCGATGACACGTGAGATATTCCTTCTCCTTTCAGATATTCTTTCGGAGTCATTGTCATCATGCGTACACTATTTTGAGAAAGGTCGACAGAGTTGGGGCTCAGTGTGAAGATCCGATGCTTTGACTCAGTTCATATCATTCATATTCATATTCATATTCATACAGTATCTGCCAGCTGCAGGTCTGAATATGAAGCACTGGCCTGTGTGTGTTCATCATTTACTGATGCTCACATAGTGCTCTTAGAAACCTGACTGTGCTTCAATGCTTACTTCAGACATGAAGCCCATGATTACAGTACTTGCATGTTTAGATTAAACCTCATGAAATCACTTGACAAGTAGTTTTCTTTTCTGTACTGAGGTTTGGTACATGAGTTTAAAAGATGTCGTCAAAAAGCTGTTCTGTTTGAGTGAAAGTTGAAGGATGTAAATTTATTTCAGTATTTTTGCTTCATTATCATGAACGTCTATGTGCAAGATTAAATGCTGTAGCTGCAATAGCAAATACAATGTTCATGAGTTACAGATACAAAAAAGCATTGCTCTGCAAGACGCTGAAGAAGAGAAGAACTGAACTGATGCTCGACATGTTCTGTTGTATTAATGCAACACACGGGAGTCGAACCCGCAGCCTCTCGAACGAGAAGAGTCATCAGTGAATTAATATCTCTTGGACAAAGACAACACAAACGCCTCAGAGAACGCAGTCGTGTTTCATGAGCCTCAAACTCCTTATTTAATCTATGCATGCTCAGTTTATGGAATTATTAAGTTGTTTGTTTTGAATGTGTGATCCGTGAGATTGTTTTCAATCATATTTAGTCCAGTCAGCAGCCGGTATCCACTCCTCTGGGGCTTTTCTTGTGCTGTCGTTTCCTCCAGTAAATGCAGATCCTGTTTGTTTTTTCTTCCTTGTTCAGGTTTAAAGACAGCAGGATGGAGGACGTTTGGCTGGTGGATGTGAGTCAAACACACATGATCTAATGAGTGTGTGCGAGTGCGTGTGTGGGTGTGTGTTTGATTGGTCTTCATGCGGTGCTGTAGTTTTATGCTCCGTGGTGTGGATACTGTAAGAAGCTGGAGCCGATCTGGCAGGAGGTGGGAGCGGAGCTGACGCGCTCGGGGTCGCCGGTCCGAGTCGGAAAAATGGACGGCACGGCATACTCGGGTGAGAACCAATGAATGCTCGACTTTATTCATGATATACAAGGTCTCTGTGCAGTCACGCTTGTGTCTTTATGAAGCAATCAAACATACTGTGTTTGAAATAACTATATTAAAGCTTAAATAATTGTTGTAATTAATCACTGAAGTCAGTTATAATGTTATTTTTTTTCTGTATGTAATTTACTCACTCTTTGAATAACTGTGGAAAAGGAAGCGTTTTAATTAGTAACTTTCAATGTTTTTATTTAATTGTGATCACATTAAATGCAGATAATATCGTGTATCGGCGATCTGATACAACACTAGACTGGGCTTTTGTCAGTTACAGTAACACAAATGATTCGATCTCTCTGCTGCTGATAGTTATGTGATTGTGTTCATGTGTGTGACGCAGGTGTGGCGTCGGAGTTCGGCGTGCGAGGATATCCCACCATTAAACTGTGAGTCTCTCTCCAGCGGTCCTCTCACGCTAATACACATGTGCAGATGAAATCAGCTAGTCGTGGGCTGACCAAACAATCTGGTGACTGGCTGATCTTAAGAAAGCGTGTAGAATAATGGTTAGTGCTGATTGGACATGTTTCTACACCAGATGACAAATCCCTGACAGAGAACTGATGCTATATTTCTGTTGTATTTCTGACACGAAGCACAAATGGATTTGCACCAGTCGTCTATTTTAAATCCTTACTTTGAACCAGTTAAATATTCATTACTATGGCCAACTAGGTTTATAAACAAATCTGTCGCCTCACCAAAAAGTAAAATAGATGCAATCCAGTCATTAGACAACACTATTTACATAAAGAATCCAAATGCGTGTGCCATAAATAAATAAATGGGAGTGTTTGGGATCTCGTGGCTGTTCGCTCAGGAAACACAGTCATGATGAAGCAGAAAACACAAGCCCAGAAGAGCGGTGTAATAGTGACTGACTCTGTCTGACTGTGGCTTGTTTCTCATCAAACCCTGCCGTTTACCTCCAGAACTGTTGTGAAATGTGGGATCATTCTTGTATGGACGGAGTTCCTCCTTTTGTGGTCTGAAAATGAAAGAGGCCCACAAGAAGGTAGCTAACGGTAACTTATAAAAGGCTATTGTCCGTTATGAGTGAGTATAATCTGCAGTGAGTCTCTGCCCCGAGTGTGCGAGATTCGGTCTCACTGATCGTGTGTGTGTGTGTGCGAGTGTGTGTGTGCGAGTGTGCGAGTGAGTGAGTGTGTGTGAGTGTGTGTGTGTGTGAGAGAGTGTGTGTGTGTGTGAGAGAGTGTGTGTGTGTGTGAGAGAGTGTGTGTGTGTGTGAGAGAGTGTGTGTGTGTGTGAGAGAGTGTGTGTGTGTGTGAGAGAGTGTGTGTGTGTGTGAGAGAGTGTGTGTGTGTGTGAGAGAGTGTGTGTGTGTGTGAGAGAGTGTGTGTGTGTGTGAGTGTTTGTTTGTGAGTGTGCGAGTGAGCATGTGTGCGAGTGAGCGTGTGAGAGTGTGAGTGTGAGTGATTGTGTGTGTGTGTGTTAGTTTGTTTGTTTGTGAGTGAGCGTGTGTGAGCGTGTGCGAGTGAGCGTGTGCGAGTGAGCGTGTGAGAGTGAGCGTGTGAGTGTGAGTGAGTGTGTGAGTGAGTGAGTGTGTGAGTGAGTGAGTGTGTGAGTGAGTGAGTGTGTGAGTGAGTGAGTGTGTGAGTGAGTGAGTGTGTGAGTGAGTGAGTGTGTGAGTGAGTGAGTGTGTGAGTGAGTGAGTGTGTGAGTGAGTGAGTGTGTGAGTGAGTGAGTGTGTGAGTGAGTGAGTGTGTGAGTGAGTGAGTGTGTGAGTGAGTGAGTGTGTGAGTGAGTGAGTGTGTGAGTGAGTGAGTGTGTGAGTGAGTGAGTGTGTGAGTGAGTGAGTGTGTGTGAGTGAGTGAGTGTGTGTGTCTCTGTGAATCCCGTCAGACGCAGGCATGGAGTCTGGGGACCGAGGTGTTGATTAAATTCCTCATGAGGCTAACAATTCTTCTAATGAAGGACAGAGTCCCTCTCACAAGAAAATGTGCAAATGTGAAAAGTGCATTTATATAATTGAATATATTTATTTGATTAGCTATATGACTGCTTTGCTGGGGTTGATATCTGTCAGTCCTAACCTCGTCCAGAGCTCAGATCTGTGCATGTGTTGCTGGATCAGTGCTTGACTCCTCGCTCTCTGGAGGACACTGGGATAGTCTTGTGTACTTCTGTTACTGTAGTAAATGCTCCTGTTTGGCTGTTGCACCGCACCAGTTACTGGGAGATAACTTATTGCATCATTTACATCACAATAGAGGGTTAATCATCTATAGTATTTATAAATTATACATTTACATATACTGTTAAAATAATGTGAACACACAGTAAACAGACAATATTTCTTAAATATTAAGGAGTTTTACATCCACTTACCTCTCAGTACAGCATCTAACATTTAGCTGACAGATATCAGTCAACCCCAGCGTGCCATTTAATGCAATAATATAACAAATTAAATAAATAAAAAGTGTATGCAAATGCACTTTCACTACTTTTGAATAGACTTGAAGTTTGTCTATCAAAACATCTGCCGATTATTAAACTGAATCACTGATTAATATAAATAAATAAATAATAATAATAGTTAAATGATGACCGGTAAGAGTTTGAATGTGATTAGGGTTCGGTGTTTCTGTTTGTTTGTTTTCTTGGTTTCAGTATTACGTTACAGGTGTAAAAGCATCTGACATGACTTTGCTTTGCGTCTGAAAAGCTGCAGTTTTAACAGGTGTTTATAGACTATACCCACTGTAGGTGTGAACGACGTGTTTTAGATGCATGTCGTGGCATCACGTGTTCATGTGGTGTATGGTGAGTCAGAGATTCAGTGGAATTGTTCTGTATTTATGCCGTTGATTAAATAAAAGTGTGTTTCTCTCTCTCAGGCTGAAGGGGGAGCTGGCGTATAATTACAAGGGACCAAGAACCAAAGATGACATTATTGAGTTTGCCAACAGAGTGGCTGGGTGAGAATTTAATTCAGATACTGTCGAAACTATAGTTATATTTCTGAATTTTAAACCTTAAATGTTTTTTTTTCTCCAAACCTTGTTAAGACTTTAAAGGCTATTGGATGTAGTTTTATCTATGGTTATAAGCCACCTGTGCATTGTTTCCTACGACATGTTTTTTTGCAGCAGAGTCTCACCGCTATAACTGGCCTTGAGCTCACATTAAACAAAATGATTATTAAATACTACTACCTTTTAAAAGTTAACATTTTATTATGTGAAACCCTTGTAAATATCACCTTAGTAAAGTGAAAGTGTGTAGAGAGTAGTATTGATTGTCAGTGCAGTAAACACTACATATATATCAGTTTTCTCAGTATATTGTAATAATAAACCACTGATCAAGAGCATCAGGATTACTAGAAAAGTCCCTGTGTCCCAATTCACATGCTCTGCACCCTAACTAGTGTCTGAGAGAGGAAGGAGTGTGTTGAGATGACTAATCCACAGATTCTCGCAGCGTTTCACGGCACACTTATGATGTGATCGTTTGCTCCAAAACCTCCACATGCTTTATCTGCAAAAACAGTGCATGCTCTAGTAGTGTATGGAGCTGAATTGGGACGCAGAGAGTGTGTTGGGGCAAGTTAAAGCTGCACTCCACTGGCTCAGGTTAGGAAAGTCCTTTTCTCATGATTGTGTGTGTGTGCGCGTGCGTGTGTGTGTGTGTGTGTGCGTGCGTGTGTGTGTCTGTGTGTCTGTGTCTGTGTGCGTGTGTGTCTGTGTGCGTGTGTGTCTCTCTGTGTGTGTGTGTGTGTGTTTGTCTCTGTGTGTCTGTGTCTGTCTGTGTGTGTGTGTCTGTGTCTGTCTGTGTGTGTGTGTGTGTGTGTGTGTGTGTTTCAGGCCAGCCGTGCGGTCGCTGCCCAGCAGACAGATGTTCGAGCACGTCTTGAAGAGGCACAGTGTGTTGTTTCTGTATGTGGGAGGCGAGTCTCCTCTGAAAGTGAGCTGCTCAGTCCGTCTTCATATCTACACTTAACTAAAGTTAACATGTGAATGTGTGTGTGCTGAGACCGAGTCTTCAAACAAACAGACTACATTTCCCACTGTTTATAAATAAGCATTTTTTCCCTAACTTTATTAAATGTGTCATCTTTCACATTAAGTTCATACATTGTAGCAATTAATTCAGTTAGGATAATAAGAAACTGAAGAGCTGTTACCATTCAAATGAAATCAGTATCAAACTCCATCTTTGCACTGCAGCAAACACAGAAGCTGCATCTGAAGTGCTATTAGATGTATTTACACAGACTGTGTTATGAAGCTGAGCTGCCATAAATGCATTTACACTGCAAAATTTCATAAAAAACATAAGATTGATGTTTAAAAAATTTATTTTTAACATACAATTAAGAAATGTTTGGAAAAATGCAATGATGCTTTTATATATGAAACAAACCAGCAGTTTGTGTGTCTAGACACCAGTGAGTCATTCATTCAGCCGATTCATTTAAACGGCTGATTCATTCAGAAACGAGGCAAGTGACTGTGTTTATGAATGGGTTACAGAATCACTGACTCACTCGATCCGTTCAAACATGTGGATTCATTCAGTAATGAATCACCGCTGTGTGTTGATCAGAGACACAACACAGTTCTGCTGTGGCTTTGATTGGATTCGTTTGCAAAATTGAGCAAAAACAGTCAATATTGTGTCTAAAATGTAAGTCACTTAATTTTAACTTGTTTATTGAACTACTATTGTATAAAATCAGTGTCACATTGCAATCGTGCTGATATTCGGGAAAACATCTGTTATGTTGCTTACCTCTATCATATATTATGACTGACCGGCCTGTCACCGGTGTGTCCGCTCGATCGGTGCATCTCTAATCAATAATCAGTTTTTTGTTTTCTTGTCCTGTAACTGAACAAGCAAGCGCTGCAGTTACACACCCAGCAGATGGTGCCATTTATCAGTGTGTCGGATATTACAAAAAACATATTTGATTAAGAAAAGTGGTTAATATCAGAAAAATATCTAGTATTAGTGTTTTTTTAAAGAAAATTAATTATTTCGTTGACAACCATTATACAGTTAATTCAGTGTCTTTCATTTATTTCACATTTTATCTTGCCGCCTCATGCTAATTTGATTTATTTTTTACCTCATAATGGCAAAGCAGATGTGATTTATTAACACAAGTACACTCAGGATTGGGACTCGGTGTGATGTTGAAGTGGAGAAGCATGTAAATGAACACAGTGACACTTCACTCTCAAACACGCAGCTCATCAGACTCCTGACAATCACACCAACCCATATCACAGTTTCATTATTAGCCTTCCATCAGCTCACAAACCCTGCAGTTCCTCATGAACCCGGATGGAAACACGGCCCTCTAAATAGCACAAGTGCGGCTCAATGCTGTTTATTACAGAGCAGTCAGATCTGCTGACGGGGAGAGAATCTGCTATCACTCTTATCTTTACGCTTTGAGTCCATTTCGCTGTTGTGTGATTTCAGGAGAAGTACACAGAGGTGGCGTCTGAACTCATTGTGTGCACGTATTTCTTCTCTGCGTCTGAAGACGTCTTACCAGAGGTGAGGTCAATCATCTTCAGATTCTGCTGCTTGTGCTTTGATTTATCCAGTCTGCTGTTTTAAACAATCGCGTGAAATCTCACTGAACTGTGTTGTTCTGCTGCAGTCTGTGGCTTTGCATGAATTGCCTTCAGTGGTCGTCTTCAAAGATGGAACCTATTTCACATACGATGGTACGTGAAGACAACCGTGAATCAGCATCTAATGAGTGTGTGTGCAGTGCTTGGTCACAGATGTATGTGGCTTGCTCTCTGTCTCTGTAGTGAGATGTGTGTTGTGTTTCAGAGTATGAAGACGGCAGCTTGTCGTCCTGGGTGAACCGAGAGCGATTCCAGAGCTACCTGCCGATCGATGGATTCACGCTGTATGAGCTGGGAGAGACCGGTAATACAGCTCTGCCGTGTTCAGTTAAATACTCAGCAGCATGTGCTGGAAGGAAAGCTCAACCCTGGAGCAAACACGTTTGTGAACATACTTTAGAAATGATTGTTATTTTTCCATTATGTGTTGGTTTCTGTTAAGCCGAGAACACAGGGCTCAGTCGCTGTTTGCAGTCGGCAGAAAAAGTCACATAGTGTGTGGTGTCTAAAGATTATAATCTTAGAATTCAAATAACCAGCCGTTTTTACAAAGATTATTTAAACATGTTTAATGTTTGCGACTGACTCCAGTGATTGTATGTGGAGATACGTTCACTGTCAAACATCATTCAGCTTTCTTTCTGTAATTTCGTAATATTTTTTTCTTGATAACCAGAAAAATCTCGATTGTTCTTGTCGTGATTTATTTCTTGTCTTTCTTTTAATTCATAAGTGAACACTGCAAATTAAATGGTTTCGGGTTTTTTTCTGCAGTCGAAAGTATAGCCAAAATTTTCTCAGTGATTTCTCCCATTTTAACGATTATCAAGAATTATTTTATTTCGATCTACAGTCTAATAAAAGTTACGAAAAATCAAATTAGTCTATAGGCTAATTCCACTTTTCTTACATTTTAACTTCAATTTGTTATTAAGATTTCATTATATATATATATATATATATGTATATATTTATATATAATAGTTTTGTGTCAAATGGAAGAGGAAATTACATTACTTTGCATTTATTAAGCAATGTTTTATTTCGCTCTAACCTCGGGAAATGTAACAATTCATTTTTAATACCTGATTTTAGACATACATGAGATAATTAATATATTGTTGACTAAACATTTAATAATAGCGCTAGGAATGTTATAATTAAGAGAACTGAATGGACACAGGCCTAGGTAATGAAATGTCTACGCAAGCATTAATTCCAAACTTAATGCAAAACATATTCAAGACACATTGCTGTGACGTTTATTAGAAACAACACCAACATAGCAGAAAAAACGGTAACACTTTATTTTGATAGTCCACTTTAGACATTCTACTAACTGTAAGTAACTTTGCATCTACATGTCAACTAGCAGTCACTGGAGTATTAGTAGACTGTCTGCGTAATATCTTCTAACACTTGATGGGTCCACAACATACAACACACTGACTATGAGAAACTTTGCAAGTATATGTCAACTTATTCTACTAACCCTAAACCTAACATCACAGTCTACTCTGAGAGTTAGTAGACATGTAGTTGCAAAGTTACTTCTAGTTAGTAGAATGTCTAAAGTGGACTATCAAAATAAAGTGTAACCAAAAAAAACAAATGTTTTCTGTTATTTTAAGCACAAACTAAGGTAAAGCACCGGTGCTGTCCGCAGAGTAGCGCGGGTAGATGCTGCGGTTCTTGTGAGTGTTTTGTGTGTTTGGTTTTGCAGAACTTGTCCAGTCGTGACCCGCAGGGGTTAAGTGTGTCGTGCACTGACTCAGTCATTAGGTTCGAGTTCCTCTCTGTCAAAAAAACGGTAACACTTTATTTTGATAGTCCACTTTAGACATTCTACTAACTGTAAGTAACTTTGCATCTACATGTCAACTAGCAGTCACTGGAGTATTAGTAGACTGTCTGCGTAATATCTTCTAACACTTGATGGGTCCACAACATACAACACACTGACTATGAGAAACTTTGCAAGTATATGTCAACTTATTCTACTAACCCTAAACCTAACATCACAGTCTACTCTGAGAGTTAGTAGACATGTAGTTGCAAAGTTACTTCTAGTTAGTAGAATGTCTAAAGTGGACTATCAAAATAAAGTGTAACCAAAAAAAACAAATGTTTTCTGTTATTTTAAGCACAAACTAAGGTAAAGCACCGGTGCTGTCCGCAGAGTAGCGCGGGTAGATGCTGCGGTTCTTGTGAGTGTTTTGTGTGTTTGGTTTTGCAGAACTTGTCCAGTCGTGACCCGCAGGGGTTAAGTGTGTCGTGCACTGACTCAGTCATTAGGTTCGAGTTCCTCTCTGTCAGAGACCAGAATCTGCTGCGGTCGATGGAAACAGTCTTTAAGTGTGTTCAGTCTTAGGATGTTTCCGCTAGTCGTGTAGTGTGTCCCCAGCTTTACACTGATTTCTGAGCTTTCCATATGAAATAATCATACACTGACTTATGATCATATAATGAAACACACAAACTCGCAGCTTAGACTGGATTTCTGATGAGTGTGAATTACTGTTAGCCTTTATTCTCTGTCTTCAAAAGGCGTCTGTCTTGATCAGGAACTGTTCTTTCTTTGTGTCTCAGGTAAACTGGTGGCGATCGCTGTTACTGATGAGAGAGATCCGACAGAGCGCAGCAGCAGGTACAGAGACGGTTTCTGTGTCATGTGACGCTGTGGTGTCAGTGTTTTCTTCTGTGCTTAACCGCCTCGTGTTCGTTCAGGTTGAAAGGTCTGATCCAGAGAGTTGCTACTGAACACAGAGATCAGTTCAACAGGTGAGAGTCTTCAGCTGCTGCGCTCGACTGTAGATCAGGGGATATCTGCTGTTCTTCAGCAGCTTCTTCTGTGAACAAACAGGTTCCTGAGATTACGTATTATTGTTTTTACCCAAGGAAATGAAAAACCACATGAATTACCCCATGTGTGATCACATGATCATATTACTACATGCTGCAACGCATTACAGATACTGTACACACTTGCATTTTGATATGAACTGTAAGTGTATATGTAATCATACAGACATCCTTTATATATACACCACATCATATTATCACACGTGTTATGACAGTAAACAGGGTTTTTGACTTCTCTTTCAGTTTCGAGATATTAGCCAGGATATATTTCAGTTGTGTGTCACGTAATCGTCCGCACGAGTCCTTAGCGCTCGACCCCTCGGATATATTGTGTTCTTGTTTGTTTTTTTCAGTCTGGACGGACAAATATCTAGAAGCTTGTCATGTTTGTCCTGGTCCAACTAGACAAGCGCTAGTTAACAGTCTGTAAGCTGCTCTGTTTTTGCTTTTATTTCTAGAATAGCATAGAGTAGAGATTAGAGCTGAGAGATGAACACAGTCACAGATGGACAACATCAGCCGCTCTTTCTGTCTGTACTCAGTGTTTCTGTAATGATCAGAAGAGCTCTCTCATGCTGTCCTGCAGGGATTTCCAGTTTGGCCACATGGAGGGGAACGACTATATCAACAGCCTGATAATGGGGTGAGTGTGTCTGGATCCGCAGATGTTCTGACAGCAGCCGGTGCTGCACACAGAGATGTGATCTGATCATCATCAGTCTGTCTGGAGTCACATGAAGAAACAGAACAAACTGAGACAGACTCAATCCAGAAGAACTGTGTCTCCGAGACGCTTCGAGAAACCTCCTGCAAAGCTACAGTGCTGCTAAACGTTTTAGGCACTTGTGTAAAAATGCTGTAAAATGAGGATGCTGTCAACAATAGTGTCATAAATAGATTTCTTTATCAATTAACTTCTATTAACTAAATGAAATCAACATTTGGTGTGAGCATCTTTGTGTTTAAAGCAGCTTTTGCCCTCGGTGCACTTGAGCAGAGTTTCTCAGGAGCTTCGCAGGAGGTTTCTTGAAGCATCAGTTCTTCTGGATTGAGTCTGTCTCAGTTTGTTCTGTTTCTTCATGTGACTCCAGACAGACGGATGATGATCAGATCACATCTCTGTGTGCAGCACTAACATATATCTCACTGCATTATTACAATTAATGGCAAACTGGAAATGCAAACTGATATTTTCTACTGACACACTCCAGCAAAAGATAACCGTTTATAGCTGGTGGAAATACTAGTGTTCTGATGATTTTGTCCTGCGCTGTGAATGATTGTTGAGTGCTCTTCCTCCGCAGCGAGGTGTCTGTGCCCAGCATCATCATCCTCAACACCTCAAACGAGCAGTACTTCGTGCCGGCGGAGCCTGTGGAGGATCTGGAGCAGCTGCTGCGCTTCTTCAGCAGCGTTCTGGACGGCAGCGCTCCGGTACGTCAAGCACTCACACTGAAACACTGACGGATCACGTCTCTTTAGACACGAAGTACAGACATGATCTGGTTTTCACAGCTGTATGAGATGAAGCACCTTCTGTAAATGTGTCTGTTTGGACGGTAAGTGCCACACACAGGAGCTTCAGTGGTTTTAGAGCCGCTTCAGCGACAGCAGATTCACTCTCTGGACTCTCTCTTGATCCGGCTCTGTCCCTGTGATTCCCGACAGGCGTTCGGAGGAGACGGGTTCTTCCAGAGGATCAAGCGCGTGGCGTACGATGCCAGATCCACCATAATGGTGAGCCAAGTTCAGAAAAACAAACCTAAATCAATCATTATTGAACATGTAATGTTTGGTAAACAGATGTTCATGTACTGACTGAAATCATGTTCCTCCCTTTAATTAAACCTTTGTTGCTGTTTACATTTCTGCTACGACAAAAACCAAAGTTCAGACTAATGCTGACTTGAGTCTGAGTTTATTTACTTGTGTGTGTGTGTGTGTGTCTGTGTGAGAGTGAGAGTGAGAGTGGGAGTGAGAGTGGGAGTGAGAGTGAGAGTGGTTACGAGTTCGACTCTCTAACCATTAGGCCACAACTTCCCCAAAAACTCAGAGATTAGACTCTAAAAGACTTCAGTGATGTTACGGTGGTGATGTTATGTTAAAACATAATCATCTCCACCGGATGACTTGTGCTCTTGGCTTGTCTGGCTGTTATAACTCAGTTACAGCTGCCAAACAAAATCAGCGTGAGTGTGAGTGTGTGAGTGTGAGTGTGAGAGAGAGTGAGAGTGAGAGTGAGAGAGTGTGAGTGTGAGAGAGAGTGAGAGTGAGAGTGAGAGAGTGTGAGTGTGAGAGAGAGTGAGAGTGAGAGTGAGAGAGTGTGAGTGTGAGAGAGAGTGAGAGTGAGAGTGAGAGAGTGTGAGTGTGAGAGAGAGTGAGAGTGAGAGTGAGAGAGTGTGAGTGTGAGAGAGAGTGAGAGTGAGAGTGAGAGAGTGTGAGTGTGAGAGAGAGTGAGAGTGAGAGTGAGAGAGTGTGAGTGTGAGAGAGAGTGAGAGTGAGAGTGAGAGAGTGTGAGTGTGAGAGAGAGTGAGAGTGAGAGTGAGAGAGTGTGAGTGTGAGAGAGAGTGAGAGTGAGAGTGAGAGAGTGTGAGTGTGAGAGAGAGTGAGAGTGAGAGTGAGAGAGTGTGAGTGTGAGAGAGAGTGAGAGTGAGAGTGAGAGAGTGTGAGTGTGAGAGAGAGTGAGAGTGAGAGTGAGAGAGTGTGAGTGTGAGAGAGAGTGAGAGTGAGAGTGAGAGAGTGTGAGTGTGAGTGAGAGTGTGAGTGTGAGTGTGAGAGTGAGTGAGAGTGAGAGTGTGAGAGTGTGTGTATCTGCGAGGTGCTTCAGTGTGACTGCTGTGTATGAGTGTGACTGATGAAGCTGGTTAGCGTGTCATTACTCTGATGGTCTGTCTCTGGTCTGCAGTCAGTGTTCCGCAGCTCTCCGCTGCTCGGCTGCTTTCTCTTCGGTCTGCCGCTAGGCGTCATCAGCCTCATGTGCTACGGCATCTGCATGGCCGAGTCTGACGACGACACGGAGCTGATGAAGAGAGACGGCTTCACGGACGAGGAAGAGGAGGAGGGTGAGGAGGAAGAGCAGCAGCGGCTGACGGCCGGAGCAGAGGGAGAGGAGGATGAAGACGCAGAGAAGATCGAGCAAAAGAGTCCGACTGAAAAAAAGGTGGATTAATGAGAAATGAAGGCCTAGAATCTCCTCACTGGGTTTCATTGGATTATTCGTTTTCTAATTCTTTATTTTCAGAGTTTCCCTAAATGTCAGCCAAATTCAAAGTCTTGTTTCTGAAAACTTCGGGAGCAGTCTTGGAGCTCCGCATGTGACTACTGAGTTACAAAAGCACACCGACGCAAACACTGACTGTTCTAAAGGGGCAGGTCTTTGTGCTTATTAATAATCATTACTGTAATAATGTGCCCTTATGAGCCGTTCTCTATCGTCACTTTAAATCATGTGTGGAGTGCAGCGGAGACGTGCTAAACGACCGATCTCTCACTGGACTCGCTTCCTACTCTCTCTGTTATGTTTTGGATGAGAAAGTGCAGTTACTGTTGATCTAGACTTGATCTCCGGAGGATTGTTTTACATGAGATTTGTTACGTTATCAAAGCATAATGACCGCACATGAATGCTTTTCTCCTGCTTGCTGCACAGATGTGATCTCACAGAATGTAGGAGTCTAGTGAAGCTATTCTAGCTTATGATCTGTTTATTTCTCTGAAATGATGAAGGAAGGCTTGGGTTTTATCATATGCACTGAACACATTCACACACAGCAGCTTCAGGTTCAGTTGATGTTTTTAATAGTCTCAGTCCTGGAGAAAACATCATCTTCTGTAGGTGCTACATTTAACATTAAACAGCAGGTAGGCTCAGTGTATGTGTTTTACAGATATAAGGCTTTATATGTCAGCTGTTCTCAGCATCGGTTACCAAAATTTACTCCGTAACTGTTAAGTTCATGAAAAATTAAAGATGCAGAACTTTTATTTCGATTCTCAAAACTACAGCAAATCACTGTAAACGGTGTAAGTATGTGAGCGATCTTTAGATGAGCTTCATCTGATCTCAGACACGCATCGAGCCGAAGCTGTCCTTACACAAGAACATTGACGAGTGTCTGAAGCTCTTTATGATCACTGTAATGGAGAAACGTTGCTAACGTTGCCTTCACATTCCCTTCATGATGCCTGCTGTTATTATAGGGATTCTCATGTTTTAACACATAATTGTCTTAATGCTTCTGCTGTGTTCATTAAACGTTTCTTTGTCTCTCTCTCTCGTTCTGCGTCCTTCCCTCACATCTGTATCACGGTAGAGTAGACTGATTAGATTCGTGATTTCATCCGTCTGAAAGGTATTTGTTGGGATTTATAACAGACTGCTGCTTTTGATGAAAGATGCTGTCTTTTTTTATTTTTCCATCCCAGATGTTTGTTATCCATAGATATTGATTAGGTGTTAGTGATGTAAGATGTGTCAGTTTCTTTAGCCAAACTTGTTTGTCTCCTGTCCACATATTTATAAAGGGCCTATCATGAACCGCAAAGTTCTGCCAAAAACAATTACAGTCAATAAAGAACTCCATGTTTGACACATTTTTGTGGAGCTGTAATTCATTAAAAGCCTCATCATGTGTAATTATGACCAATCATTGTCACTTCAGAGTCTTCATGCCGGTCCATCGCTGAAGGACTTGAGCTTGCTCTGTCAGTGTGAGGTCACGGGGTCAGCGCTGCTGATCGCTGTCTGCTCTCATCATGTGAATGTACTTCTGTTTATTTAAAGTGTTGCTACTGTACATGTAGAAGAGTTTCAGGAACCAGCTTCTAATGTGAACCCTTTACCACAAGAAAGCCAAAGGCTCGTTACAGAACCTGTAAGTCCAACTTTGAACCTTTTTGGAGGCAGAACTTCATATTTCCTTTTTTAATTTTTTTTATCTCCAGTGGCTCAAACTTTTGTCCAACACATATTCTTGGCTCATAGAGTCTGCTGTTTTCAATTGATCACATAACTCTTTTATCTGAGAAGAAGCTATTCTCGTCCCTGAATGAATCAGATTCATAAATAGCAGTCAGTCTTATATTAAGAAAGGGCTGGGTTATGTGACTGAAGGTTATTTTAGCATGCTTTTACAGTCCTAAGACTTGTTCCATGTAATGTTTGTGGTTTCTGGAATCTTTCCATCAAGAAAGCAAGAGCATGCAGGGCTCTACAGTGCGACTGAAAACTACAGCGTGCGACTATGAAATAATATTTAGGAGCACCTGTGCGACTGACCCGATCAGCATATTTGTGTTTGCGCTGAGGGAGCTTCAAAGGTTCTAACATACTGTGTTTCTGCAGCGTTGAGTAATGTATCACAGACCTATCCTCTCATTACAACAAACACAGTGTAGACAGAGTGTAAATAAGAGATTCATTGTGCAGTGTAGGGAGCTTCGTCGATTATAATGGAGTTTCGTGAGATCGCGATGAACTAAGATGAGTGACGGCTTTTAATGATTATTAAGGGAGTTTGCAAATGTGATATTGATTTAATACAACAGTTCATTAAACAAAGAAGTTAATATTAAGTGACTTATATTGTCACACAATTGCCTAATTTTGCTCTATTTCGTCAACGAAAAGAGTTTTTTTTTAAAGTAACAGCTGAGCCGCTGCGCATCTCCATTCAAACACAGCGGTGATTCGTTTATGAATGAACTGTGTTTTAAATTAATCTAGTGAGTCAATGATTCAATTACCCATTCATAAAGACAGTCATGTACTTCTTTCCTGAATGAATCAGCCGCTCGAATGAATCAACTGAATGAATGATTCAGTGATAAAATCAGTGACCTGATGCCACCTGCTGGCAGTTTTAATTTCGCTCCTAAATTTTTGACCGTGCTCCTAAATTTTTTTAATTAGGAGCACAAGCGCTCCTAAAAAGAAAAGTAAGCGTAGAGCCCTGGCATGAAGCAGGTTTAAGACTTTATTTTAAGCACAGATGGTTTTAGTCTGGTTTAAACCACAAGACAGAAACGCACTCAGTCCTGGCACATGTGCGCTTGTGTGTTTGCTGGACAGTCTTACTCTGTTATTTCACCAAAGCCGTGCTTCATTTGACATCAGAAAAATGATTCGTTGTTTTCTGGAATGGTTTCTTACACTGGTATACATAGATTAAAGTGTTTGCTTATATCTGCTTTAGAGTTTCAGAAGAGATCTGAACAGTGTCAGTCTCTGCTTAGATTGCAGACGTCTCTTTATTCTGTCCACTATTCTATCATTTATGGTGCTATACTTTTACTGTACATCACATTTTATGTATGAATTAGGTGAAACATCTAAAGCAACGTTGACCATTAAAACACAATTAACAGCACTATTAAAGGGACAGTTCACCCAGAAAATAATGTATGTTTTATAGATGAAGTGCAGTCATACATATTTGAAACAATGAGGGTGAGTAAATGATGACAATATTAATGTTTGAGTGAGCTAAGAGCAATGAAAGAGTGTTTATTCTTGGTGTCCCTTTAAAAGAATATCAGGCTCTGGATAATTTGATTAATACATGAAACTCATAAACCAGCATAAGAGCAGAAAACACGAGAGGACAAACCTGAGCTTGCAGAACAGGACTGATCAGAGAGAAAATAATAATAATAAAGTGCAAAGAGGAGCCAAGATTTCCAGCAGCTCTTGATGATATTTTTAATAAGCATATGCAGTCTGTTCTGTTAGTGTTCAATATGTTTGATATTTCTCTTCCAGCACACAAACACACATGATGCCAGAGGCTTTCAAGTTACACAAATGACCAAAGAAAGTCAAGCCACCTTTATTTATATAGTGCTTTTAACAATACAGATTGTGTCAAAGCAGCTTTACAGTATTAAATAGGAAAACAGTGTGTCAATAATGAAAAACGACAATAGTAAACACATTTTCAGTTAAAGGCAGTTCATCATTGAATTCAGTGATTATCAT